>NC_143195.1:34723333-35027500 GCF_051530095.1 Phoenix dactylifera
TTCGTGAGATGCCGATGGCGCCTCCGGTTGGAAGCACCCACTTCCGGCGGGATTGCAACCGCTTCAGATGGAGGTTTCGGGATCCCAGATCTTCAGCTCCTCGGAGTCTCCACCTCTTCTTTACTTTCTTTACACCCTAATTTCCCTCTGGAATTCCTTGTAATCACACGAGCACGCCGTTGTAACCAGAAATTATTGAAATGAAAAGCGTTATACATTTTTGAACTGTCTTTCTGGCATTGTCGTTCTACTGGTAATACATCCGCAGGTTAGCGGAATTCCAGCTCCTTAGAATTTCTCGACCATCTAAGGCCTCCAACTGGTAGGAGCCAGGTCGGTTTACCCAGCGAACCTTATACGGGCCTTCCCAATTTGGCGCTAGCTTCCCACCTTCCGCAGGTTGAGATGCTTTAGCTCGCCTTAGCACCAGATCTCCGATTCTGAAAAGCTTCGGTCGGACCTTGGAGTTGTAATATCGGGCCACCCTCCGCTGATACATCGCCATCCGAACCTGCGCCATTTCCCTCGCTTCTTCCAAGAGATCCAGGTTCCCTCGGAGTTGTTCCGAATTGGCCTCGGGTCGGTGTGCGGCCACCCGAGGTGAGGGGAGTCCGAGCTCCACGGGGACAACGGCTTCCGTGCCATAGGTTAGGCTGAAAGGCGTCTCCCCGGTAGGGGTCCGATGCGTGGTCCGATACGCCCAAAGGACATTCTCGAGTTCTTCGACCCAAGCTTGCCCCGTCCGACCGATTCGCGCTTTGATTCCTTGGAGGATTGTCCGATTTGTGACCTCGGCCTCGCCGTTGGTTTGGGGATGCGACACAGATGTGAACCGATGCTCGATCCCGAACTCCTCGCAGAAGTCACGGAAATGCTTGTTGTCGAACTGTCGGCCATTATCCGAGATGAGGACCCGAGGTACCCCAAATCGGACAATGATGTTCTTCTTCACGAACTTCCGGACTTGCGCCTCCGTGATAGTGGCCAGCGGCTCTGCCTCCACCCACTTGGTGAAGTAGTCGATTGCAACAACCAAAAATTTTCGCTGAGCTGAAGCGACGGGGAATGGTCCGAGGATATCCATTCCCCACTGGGCGAAGGGCCAGGGTGCAGTGATTGGTGCCAAGGGGACAGAAGGGACTCTCTGGACGTTGGCGTGGCGCTGGCAGGCGTCGCATTTCCGTACATGATCCTTTGAGTCCTCCAACAAGGTAGGCCAATAATAGCCTTGCCTCATGATCTTGTGCGCCAAGGACCTAGCCCCCAAGTGTGATCCGCAAACGCCTTCGTGGACTTCGCCGAGGACGTAGGCCGCTTCCGAGGGGCGGAGGCACTTTAAGAGGGGGGCGGTGAACGAGGTCCGATACAGCCTCCCTTCATGGAGTACGTAGTGGGCGGACTTCATAACAAGTCGCCGGGCTTGATCTTCGTCTTCAGGGAGGATCCCTTCGGCGAGGTAGGCGACAAGCGGGTCCATCCAAGATGGCTCCGGATCAATCGCCATCACCGCTCCAGCCTCGCCGATGCTCGGGGCATCCAGGGTCTCCAGGTAGATCGCCCTCGACAAGTTGTGCGCGTCTGCGCTCACTAAGCGGGACAACCTGTCGGCCCTGGCATTTTTACTTCTTGGGACCTGCTGGATGTCGACACTGCCGAGGTCAGGAATGAGTGCTCGCACCTTCCGGACGTAATTCTGCATGGTCGGGTTCCGGGCTTCGAACTCCCCACGGACCTGCCCGACCACCAGCTGAGAGTCGGTGAAGACCTTCAGGCGCCGGATGCCGAGCTCCTTGGTGAGTTTGAGTCCCGTGACTAGGGCCTCGTACTCCGCCTCGTTGTTGGTCACTGGAAATCCGAACCTCAAGGCATACTCGGCTATCACTCCATCAGGGCTGGTGAGGACCAGCCCGGCCCCTCCACCTTCGGGGTTCGACGACCCATCGATGTGAAGCGTCCAAATCGGGAGGTCGAGGCTGGGTGTTTCCGGCGACCTAGGTTCCGCCTCCTGCACCGTGCACTCAGCGAGGAAATCCGCGAGCGCCTGGGCCTTGATAGCGGGTCGGGGCTGGTAGCGGATGTCGAACTCACCAAGTTCTACTGCCCACTTCACCAGCCGTCCTGCATTCTCAGGATTGCTGAGGATCTGCCGCAGCGGTTGATCGGTCAAGAGGGTGACAGAATGGGCCTGGAAATAGGGGCGAAGCCTCCTGGTCGCGGTCAGCAGCGCGAAGGCGATCTTTTCAGCCTTCGTATACCGCGTCTCGGCATCCCGTAAGACCCGGCTGATGTAGTACACAGGCTTCTGGAACTTTACCTCTTCCCGAACCAGTACCGCACTGACTGCGGTTGGGGAGACCGCCAGATAAAGGTAGAGCATCTCCCCTTCTTGCGGCTTGGACAGCAGGGGAGGAGACGCCAAGTATTCCTTGAGCTGGTCGAATGCTGCTTGACATTCGGCCGTCCAGAGGAAGTCTTTCGGGCGTTTCAACACCTTGAAGAAAGGTTGGCAGCGTTCGGCCGACTTTGCCACAAATCGTCCGAGCGCGGCGACCCTCCCAGCGAGCTCCTGAACCTCCTTCACTTTGGTCGGAGGGGACATATCTTGGATGGCCTTGATTTTGTCAGGGTTGGCTTCGATCCCCCGCTGGTTGACAATGAAACCGAGGAACCTCCCGGCCGAAGCGCCAAAGGCGCACTTCGCTGGGTTCAGCTTCATGCGAAACTTCCGCAGGGTGGCGAAAGTCTCCTCCAGATCCGCGATGTGCTGGTCTGCATGGCGGCTCTTCACCAGCATATCGTCCACGTACACCTCCATGTTCCGGCCGATTTGCTCTTTGAAGATTTTGTTGACGAGGCGCTGGTAAGTGGCGCCAGCATTCTTCAGACCGAAGGGCATTACCTTGTAACAGTACAGCCCCCGGTCTGTTATAAAGGCAGTTTTCTCCTCGTCCTGTGGAGCCATCATTATCTGGTTGTAGCCGGAGAAGGCGTCCATGAAAGACAGCAGCTGATATCCGGAAGTCGCGTCGACCAGTTGGTCTATCCGCGGAAGCGGAAAGCTATCCTTGGGGCATGCCTTGTTCAGGTCGGTGTAGTCGACGCACATCCTCCACTTTTCGCTCGCCTTCCGGACAAGTACGACATTTGCCAGCCATTCGGGGTAGCTGACCTCCCTTATGAATCCTGCCTCCAAGAGCTTGTCTACCTCCTGGTCGACCACTCGGATCCGATCCGGGGCACAGTGTCTCTTCTTCTGCTTTACTGGTCGGTGGGTTGGTCGACGTTGAGGGCGTGAGAAATGACCTCCGGGTCGATCCCAGGTACATCGGCCGCCGACCAGGCAAATACATCGGCGTTGGCTCGGAGGAATTCCACCAACCGAGCCCGAGCTCCCGGGTCGAGATTGGTGCCGACCCGGACCGTCCGGTCCGGGCAACCTTCCTCGAGGGGAACTTCGATCACACCTTCGGCCGGCTCCCCGTGCCGCAAGGCCACCTCGTCTCTGGCGTCGAGGGACTCGACGCTTAAGGCTTCTACGGGCTCCTTCCCTTTGAGAGTTGCTAGGAAACATTGCCTTGCGGTCGGTTGGTCACCTCGGACCTCTCCAATCCCGGCCGCCGTGGGGAACCGCATGAGCAAGTGGTACGTAGAGACCACCGTGCGAAGGGCGTTTAGTCCGGGTCGTCCGAGGATAGCGTTGTAGGCCGAGGGAACACGGACGACCAAGAACCCGAGCCGCACCGTGGCTTCTGCGGGTGCAACGCCCGCAGTCACAGGCAGCTCAACGATACCTTCGGCCGAGATAGCGTCACCAGTGAATCCTATGAGGGGGGTGGATGTTTTGTGCAACAATTTTCTGGACAAGCTCATCTTTTGGAAGGCCTCGTAAAACAAAATATCAGCTGAGCTTCCACTATCCACAAGAACACGCCTTACATCATAGTTTGCCATAGTGAGGGAGATCACCATGGCGTCATCGTGGGGGGTCTGAACCTCCTTTACATCTTCATCACAAAAAGTGATTACATTACCGACCTTCTGCCTCTTTGCGACGGCTGCCCCTGATGCTTCAGTCGAGCCCCCCGCGTTCCTCTCGGGCCGGGGGCAGCCCCCAGTGATAGTATGGATCACGCCCGCGACGGGTCGATTCTGCTCCCGAGGCTCCGGAGGGGCCGGGTCGGCCGGACGCGAGTCTGCGGGGGGACGTCGGTCGTTCACATATCGACCGAGACGCCCTCAGCGGATGAGAGCCTCGATCTCGTCCCGAAGCTGGAAGCAGTCTTCGGTGTCGTGGCCGTGGTCCCGGTGGTACTCACAGTACGCCCGAGAGGGCCTCCTCCCAGGGATCTTCTTCATCTGTCTCGGGACCGGGAGGTCCTCCCGCCCCTTGATTTCCATGAGGATCTGGGCCCGGGGAGTCAGGAGAGGAGTGTACCGGTTGAAACGTCGGGGCGGAGAACGAGGGCGTAGGGCGCCGTGGTTCCTCGCCGGCGACAGGCTTCTGCGCCGACGTTGAGGCGTCGGGCTCCTCCCCTGGCGTGCCTCTTTTCGCCTTTTCTTCCCGAGCTTTGGAGGGATCTCGGCGGCCTCCTTGCTCCGGTGGGCGGCCGCCTCCTCGGCGTCCGCATACTGGTTCGCCCGGGACAACAGCTCCGGGAAGCTCCGCGGCAGGCGTTTGTCCAGGGAGAAGGTGAGTCTGCCCTTTCGGAAGCCACGCTTCAGGGCTGAAAGAGCCACCTCCTGGCTCAGGTTCCGGACTTCCAGCGTAGCCTTGTTGAAGCGGGTAAGATAATCCCGCAAGCTTTCTCCCTCATTTTGCCGGACATCAAAGAGGGAGTCGGAGACCAGTCGCCGCCGGCTACTGACGGCGAAATGGGTGATGAAGAGGCGAGTAAACTGATCGAAGGACTGGATCGAGTTAGCCTCCAAGCCGGCGAACCACGCCCTTGCCGGGCCACGGAGGGTCGCCGGGAAAGCCTTGCAGAGGAGAGGACCTGATGCTCCGTGGAGGAGCATAAGGGTCCTGAAACTCTCGACGTGATCCCGCGGGTCCGCCGCCCCGTCATAGGGCTCGATCGCCGGCATTTTAAACCCCGGCGGATTCGGGGTCCGCAGGATCCTCGAGGCAAGCGCCGGTTGGGAGGAGATCTCCAAGTCGGCGAAGGGATCTTTAGAGTGGCCCTTCAGGACCTGGAGTTGTCGGTGGAGATCGTCCACCTGCCGGTCCAGGGAGCGCGACCGATGGGTGGGAGACAAGGAGCACCGAGAGGGGGACCGACTGGAGCGCGGGTTCCTTGAGGACTGGGGGGTCTGGGAACGCGCCCGGGCCCGCCTCTCGTACCCCGCGCAGCTCCGATGGGAAGGTCCCGGCAGAATGGACCGTGCTCGAGAATCTTCCTCGCGCCGGCGCTCCTCCCCATGGGAGAGGAAGGAGCGCGGGTTGAGGAGGACAGGTGAGCGCTCAGGGAGCAGCGGCTCCTGGGCCCGCTGCGGCGCCCGAGACATCACACCCTGCAGGTTCTGCACTGCCTCCGCGAGGGTGCGAACCTGCTGGGCTAACTGGTCGAACTGAGCGGCTTCGACCATCTGAATGGGGGGTGGAACGGTGGAGTGTTGCTGAGAATGTGTTGGAGACGCAGCGGCCTCCCGGCCGGAGGCGCGAGAAGCCCCGCGACCGGAGGCATTGGAAGCTCCACGACCATCTCGCCGTGCCATTACGATCGCTCTGAGATTCGTCCCTTCCTCTAGCGCCAACTGTTACTGGTGGTCCAAACCGAAAACGATTGGCACAGCGGTGTGAACGGGATTCCGTCTGAGTTGCCTTGGTTGGTGTTGATTATGCTCCACCTTCCACCGGAAAACCTGCAAGCAAGCCTCGCACCACCACTGGGGTAGTGGGGGCCCTCCGACGATCAAGTCAGAGGAGATTGGAGGAGAAGGAGAGATAATAGTAGCAAGTAGGAGAATGCTCTGGAAGTTCTTGCTTACCTCCCCCCTTCTCCCCCCCAGCAGCATATATACCAGGCTGGGGGGTCCTTCTGGGGGGTTGGTCATCGTGTGGCACGATGGAGTTGCCACTGACATGGCCGTTACAGGGCGTCGTGGGGCAGCGCTGGGTACGGCCATGACAGGGCGTAGTGGAGCTCCGCTTTGTACGGCTGTTACAGGAGATCGTGGAGCAGCGCCGGATACGACCGTTGCAGGGAGTAGTGGAGCAGAGGGTCGCGGCGTGCTTCAGGAGAACAGCCTGTCGTTGTCGAGAGATTGCCGACTCGGGGTCGGATTGCTGGATCAAGGGGCAGCCGACTCGGGGTCGGGCTGCGAAGCCGAAGATATCCGACTCGGGGTCGGACTGCTGGATCAAGGGGCAGCTGTAGTCTTCTAGGGCGCGCGTGCCGGTCACGTGGGGCATGGTGGCTGAGTTCCCCCGTAACAAGAGTCATACTCTATATATATATATATATATATACACTTTTCTTTGCAAATAATTGATTTCTTTGCCTAGATTGAGAAGCCTCCAAATTTACCATTTATTAATTAAAAATAGTATCTTATTTTAAATACTTTTTAGCATTTTATCTAAAAATCATAAATATATTTTTTAATAAATTGTTTTACTAAATCATTTTTTGTTTTATGTTATAAATCAAGGAGGTTGGTCTAAGTGGGTTAGTTAGATGTCAAACTTGGATTCAAGTTAGATGTTTTTAGATGAGAGACCGTCCTTATTCTTAACTCTGCTGGTGGTATTACAATCCTAGCTAGTACCCCATATTGCATGGGCATAAGAGGTTTATTAAGAGCCTATTGGATGGCTGATTAATTTATCTGTGGGATAAATCTCAAATTTTTTTTTTTTTTTGCTAAAAAAAAAAGGGAGCAGGGGGAGGAAGGGACAAGCCCAACCCCGCGTAGCAGCCCCCACTGGGCCCTCCACCCCGCCAGGAGAATGTTCGATGCGGGCAAACCGGGTCGTGTGTTGGGCACGCCGACCTATTTTACTTATACCCTCCCCACCCGTGAGCCGGCTCGGTTACCCGACCCGACCCTCCGTGTGAGTACGTCACACCTGGCACCACCCAGGCTATCAGCCGACCAGTAGCACTTCCAGACCCCGTGTCCAGGCGTGGAGCATTCGGTCCCCAAATTTAATCGACGCCCGCGCGTTTCGAACCTGGAACCACTTGGTTGGAAGTAAACGCCCCGTTCCAACTGAGCTACCACCTTGGTGGTGATAAATCTCAAGTTCGGCAGAGGGTTTGGGAAGGCGCGGGGGATAGCAACCAATGAGAATAATTTTACAGGATTAGTGATGCGTCTTTATTCTCCAAACTAGTGAATACTGTGAATTCAGCAACTAATAATCATTATTCCCGCTAACAGAAAATGGGACTCCGGAATAGCTGACGTTACCATATCCTCCCCACGGCGACCCCGAAACTCCTGCAAGTCCAAGCTCAAACACTCCAAAACCCTAGGACTAACAATCCGATCCTCTTCCCCCTCCCGAAACCCTAGGAATGCTCCTCCGCTTCGCCATTTCCCCTCCCTCTTCTCCCCTCCAACCTTACCATCTCTCCACCTCCACCTCCTCCTACTCCCAAGCTCGTCTAGGGTTCGGCTCCTCCACCCTCCCTCTTCGGGCCGACCAGAAGTCTGGAGGACCGATCCGATGCTCGGTCTCGCAGGTCCACAGCTATGGCACCGTGGACTCCGAGCGGCCGCCGGCCCTCCGGTGGAGCTCGCTCTTCCGCAGGATCTCTGCCAGGGAGAACACCAGCCTCGGCTGCGCTGCTGTCCTGCTGCGCTGGGAGGAGGAGGAGGGGCAGCTCAACAAGTGGGAGCTCTGTCGCGTGGTGAAGGAGCTCAGGAAGTTCCGCCGGGTCAAGCTCGCCTTGGAGGTGGCTTAGCTGAAAATTTGCCAATTTTAACCCCTATTCTCTCATCTTCTCTCAGATTCTTAAAGTTGTCTTGGTTTCTTATGTTCCTCGTAGCTTTTAGCAGAAAATTGTTCTTTGTGGCATCCTTTCACGGTCTCCGTGACTCTAACAAAGTTGATAATTTGACATATACGGGAAAAAAGAACTAAAATAGTAAAAAGTGTAGTTATGAGGTGCAAAATTGATTTTGATCCATGTGGAATTATATTTTTGATGAATCACTTATATATACTCCATATTTTTCTGGGTTCATGTTATTTACGTTATCATCGTGGTACCAGTTTTATAGACTGTTCATGATTCGTTCTTTGATCATTTGATAACATTACAGTTTTCAAATTGACAAGTATTCGTTATCAAATATGTATTTTTGCCCAAATCTAAAAAGATAGCCTTGTGACTGAAATCTACTTTCTGGAAGCTATGAAGTTTGATGCCTTGTATAAGCATGCTACTCCGTACTGGCCTGAAAGTACGTGGCCTACTGTACCATATCAATTCGATATTAGTATCCGGTATGGATGGTGTACCGCTCGGTATATAAAAAAAAATAATCTCTATTGTACCGTACCGATACTGTGCTAGTGTGGCACCGGTATAGGGTCCTCCATACCGAGACGGCGAATCTTGTGTATAAGTGTCTAATGCTCTATTCATAGCCAAGATGATGTTTAGTGTGAATTTACAAACATAGAACATCATATTTTGGCCATAGTTGTCTGCTATGTGCATTGTTTTAAAAAGCATTCTACCGACCATATATACATATATGCCATCTTCTGGCTGCCATCCATAGGGTCCAAACTACTCTTGTATGTGGATGGGCTGCTTGATGGGTTCTTGAGTAGCATTTATAGCTCCATGCCCTGATATGCAACTATCTCCTCCTCCCGTCTGTATTATAGCTTTTCTCTCTTTTTTTTTTCTTGAATATTTACAGGGTTATGTCTGGGTTTCTAGCCTTTAGTAATTACTATTAATTTATTTATTTTTAAAATATTTTTTATACATTAACCCCAACCCTCTCCCAAAGAAAAATGGTAAAGTGGGGGGAAAAATAGAAAAATAATTGAAGGACAGGAAGATATATACGAGAAACCCACCTCAAGGAAATGGATCATAAGACATCCACTGCAATATGAATAATTGTATCTAGTTTTTTAGATATGCTATGTGCACTCATATGACCCTTAACTAAGAAACGTGTGAATATTTTAAGTTTGCAGTACCCTGTAGAAAAGTATAAGCAATCAAAATATAGTGATTAATGGCGATAAAAAAAATCATGTATAGCAGGGGGTTTGTTCATTTGAGCATGGTTAACTTTGACATGGACCCAATGTTTTAAGTACAATATTGCACTGGGTCGTATGAAGCGTATCATACCAACTCATAATGGTGGTACTAGTATGGGTCTCTGTATGTTTCCTGTGCTGACACACGGTACTATTTGTCTATTTGCTATACCAGCTCCAATGATGTACCATGTGTTTGTACAGAGGTGTATTTTACTTTGCCAGTGACATATTGTTACAATCCCTAAAACTAATACTTTAAACTTTATGTAGACCTATGACTGGATGCCTAGAACAGTTTATTTATGTAATGCGAAAGGTTGCCTGCAAGCTTATCATTTGGAGAAATGTCAATGCATATTAGTCTGAAGGGGATGCATGATGTTACACTATTTTTTTACCTGATAAACTGTATATATTGCTAATATAAGATTATAGATGGTTTTGGTTCATCGTTTTGTTAAAAGAAAAGTAACCTAGCAGTACTTCTTGATTGGCTTAGTCATGACATGTAATGTTGTAGTCTTCAGAGAAGTATCATCTGTATGGGAATAAGTTAATGGTGTTTAAAATGTTGCAATTGTGGTATATATAGATAATAGATGGTCCAATATTTGGTAGAATGCCAAAGGAGGGAGCATCAGATTGTTGAAATCGAGGTGTGCTTTGAGAAAAGTATTTGCTTTTGAAGTTACCTTGAGAAACCTCTCCAGTGGTCCAAAAACTATTGCATGGCTTGCAACTGATTTTTGAAATCAGCTATATGTCATGCTTTTTTTAATAGGGAGGTAGTGAAGCAAAATGGTTATGTATGTTCATTTGAAGAATGAGGAATTTGTCTCATTCCATTTGCTTGAAGAGTTTTTTTTCCCTTCTTATTCAAGCTTACAGGAATCTCTTTTTTAGTCCATTTAATTTTGATGTCTTGTAATTTGCGTTGCATTTTCGGGGTGATAAAGTAAGATTTGGACTTGATCTAGAGTTGAATATTATCACCTATTCTTCATGTCGGTCATTGGCTCAAGTTTAGGGAACTTAAAGCTTTCTTGTTAGGTGTATTTGAATGAAAGCGAGGGGACAAGAATACATCTATTACTAATGAGTGCCTTATCATGTTTTGGGAACTTCTTGTTTATCTATCAGATTGAATAACTTTGAATGGGTACTAATAATCCAAATGTTTGTGGAGCATGATTGTTGGACCAATCAGTAAGACCTTATAAGGGCTAGATTAACACCATAATAGAATTATAGCCTTTGTTCAAAATGTTCTGTAGCTAGACTTAGTGTTCTGAGTCTCTTCTCTTCTCTTCTCTTTGCGTGGGAACACAATTTATGAAGAAAAGTGGGATTTCGTGGGGCATCTGCAACTAAACAGGGTAAATTAATATCATCTAGCTTCCTCCAGCAGTGAGAGTTAACCTGAACTCTGGATGCAGCCCTCTGGAATTTGAGCCCTTCAGATATGAGAAATGGTGATTGGGAGGTCCTTTCTTGGTAGGCCTTTGGCCAAATCAACTCCCAGGAAACCAAGGTCCACTCACTTTGTGCATAACAATTTGGGTTCGAGAAATTTCAGGACTCAGATTTGGTCAAGGAAAAAGCAGTATAATTAGGTGGGTCAATATATATATATATATATATATGCTTGACCTTACAGAGCCCGTTTGTGTTAATGTTGACTTTTCTTAGTAACAGCTGCAGTCCTCTTACATTCATTCTTCTACCTGTTCTGTTAAATTCTTCTGTAATTTTTCAAAAAAAAAAATCGTGATTTTCTTTAATGATATGTATAGGTTTATGTTTATTTTTCTTCTGTTTTATGCATTGAGCATCTACTGACTACAAGTTATTCTGTCTGAATACTTGTTAAGGGCATCATAAGCATTGTTTTTCTGGCTGTGAGGAGGTGGGTTTGTCTAATGAATGTTGAAGAGTTACATTTATGATTAAGGGCTCGTTTGGTTCGCAGGAAAAGGAGGGGGGAAAGTGTGGTCAACGGGAAAGTAATAAGATGCCTCTTGTTTGGTTGGAGTTTTCAAAAGAGAGAGAAGGAAAAGTTGTATTCCCATGGGAATGTGATTCCCACATTTCATGGGAAAGTCTTTCCCATGAGAAACATGGAAAAGTTACTTTCCCATGAGGCGGGAATCACTCCATTTTTACTTTTTCCCAAAAAGTCCCTTCAGCATTAAAGAAGCATTAAAGAGGCATTAAAAACCTAATTTTTATTAAGGGCATAATAGGAATTATATATAACTTTCCTAGGAAAGTGGATGGCCAACCAAACATAAGCACCTTGGAAATTTGTCACTTTCCCATGGTCAACCAAACATGCCAAAAGTACTTTCCTAGGCATCCTCTTCCTAGGAATTTGTTTCCCAGGAATCATATTCCTAGGAAGGAAAATGCTTCCCGCGAACCAAACGAGCCCTAAGTATTTCAGAGACTATATTCCATCTTCGTAGCTTTTTTTGTTTGATGCACTCCCTATCCAATGTTGAGTATGGCCATTTGACACTTCTGCTGTTGTAACTTATATTTTCTCTTCTTTGCATTTATCAGGTTTGTGATTGGATGATCGCCCAAGGAGACCGATTTATGTTTACATCTAGTGACATGGCAATCCAGGTGGATCTGATTGCCAAAGCACATGGCATTTCATATGCTGAAGAATACTTCTCACAGCTTCCTGATACGATGAAAGACAAGCGCACGTATGGTGCTCTTCTAAATGTCTATGGCCAAGCTAAGATGAAAGAGAAGGCAGAGGCTATTGTTGAGGTAATGAGAAACAAAGGATATTTAACTGAAGCACTATTTTTCAATGTGATAATGACTCTATATATGAATGTTGGAGAACATGAGAAAGTTAATAAGGTCATTAATGAGATGAAGGAGAAGAATGTTTCATTTGACATATACTCTTACAACATCTGGATAACAAATTGTGCGACCATGGGAGATGCAGAGCAGATGGAACGAGTGGTAGGGCTGATGTCTTCAGACAATGGCATCAATGCAAACTGGACCACTTATACTACACTCGCTACCATGTATATTAGACTTGGAAATTTTGAGAAGGCACAAAGTTGCTTAAAAGATGCTGAACTTAGAGTGACGGGCAGGGATCGAACACCTTTTAATTACCTCCTTGGACTTTATAGCAGCATAGGAAAGAGAGAAGTCTATCGAATTTGGAACTGGTACAAATCAAGTTTCCCTAGAATCCTGAATATGGGTTACCAGTGTATGCTTTCTTCTTTGATTAGGCTAGGGGATGCTGATGGAGCTGAAATGATCTATGAAGAATGGCTATCCATGACATCAAGCTATGATCCCAGGATCTGCAATATTCTGCTGGGTTTGTATGCCAGAGAAGGGCTTCTTCGTAAGGCTAAGAAAACTCTTGACAATTTTTTAGAAAAAGGTGGAAAGCCAAGACCGATCATGTGGGAGACCCTTGCAGAAGGCTACATCAAGGAGGAACAAATTTCTGAGGCATTATTGTATATGAAAGAAGCTGCATCATTTGAAGGAGTAAATAACTGGAGGCCAAAACCCAAAAACATAGAGAAACTCCTGGCACTCTGTAAGGAGCGGAATGACATTTCTAGTATTCATATGTTGATGGACATGCTTCGAATGAGAAGATGCCATGAAAAAGAGGAATACAAGTCATTAATTAGCACATACTGTCAGGGTGATTGAGCATGATAAAAGCTGAGCATCTGAGCAATGACGAAGACCAAGATGTTTGTGATGTTGGTATGTCTTGAAATCTGTCTCCAAGGAACAGGTCATGTCCCCACATATGAAGATTTTATTTCTTCCCCGACATGATTTGAAGCAGGGGCAGAAATCTTCTGGGTTGTTGCTCTGCCTTTGGAATATCTGGAATATTGTAAGCTCAAATGGAGCTTGCCAGATATGGTTTGTGTGCTTCAGGATTTTGTCTAATGGGTTATGTCAGTTGTTGCAAGGAGCTGCACTGCAGTGAGAGCAATGATCGTGTGCATGGATCCCACATTGGGTCAGAGTCTTATTAATTCTTATAATTTTTTTGCTATATGACCAGGTTGGCAAATGCTTTATTTTCAACATTGGTAAAGCTATGGTCTTTCTTAACAGATGAGGAACATGATGGTCTGGGGGTAGTTTGCCATTGAATGTATCTTAGAACCCAAGTTTCACTGCCTATAGGAGTGCCTATCTTGTTGCTGCCTTTCTCTATCTATTATTGCTTTTAAGTTCAGGACAGCTTTCATAGGTTGGTTTTTCTATTTAGGTAAATCGGGCGGCTGACTTGCTTGAGTGATGGCATGTCATCGAATTTAGTTGTGAAAATAGATCAAGACTGAGAGGATCCTAATCGGAGAATGTGTATTGGGGGGAAATTGTGACTTGCCATAGCTTTTGCAAAACCATGAGTTGCAGCATGAAGAAACTATACCCTTTCGCTTATAAATGGGTGATCGGATATAATAAATGCATACAAAAATATCTTGTTGGTGTTAGCTGCATTATTTGGGAGACTGATGAGGATCAACCTGGCAGTGAAACATCTTGTGTTTGAGGCAGCCCATTCAGTGATTTAATTTTTTAATGCGGTTGGGATGCCACATAACTTTTCTTTTGTTTAGATATATTATTTATGTAATTTCAGAAGGCGAGACCGTTGTTTGGCAGGTGCAACATCTCTTCATTTTACTTCTGTATAAGTTCCTCTATGGTTATTATGTTTCTTGGATATTGGAAGGTGATTTATTTAATCCAGTTTTATATGCTTGTAGCACTAAACAGATCATGTTGAATAATCATGGGTTTTGGACTTGAAATAAAAGTCCTAACACCTATATAGGAGTCACTGATTTTAGAATCTTTCTTGTTAAAATAACTTGTCGATTACTTTGGCAGTAGGAGTTAAACCTTCTTGGAGGACTTCAAACACATCTGCTAGTTGCCTAGTTGTTCATGAAATGACTATAGATGATGCACTCCGAAGAAGCCAAGAAATTGAAGACGGTCGCTGATTGTAACAATTCAGAATTTTACCAAAAATAGCTAGTTATAAGGTATTATTTGGTTCTTTGATCTTGTATAAATATTCAAAATCTATCCGGCGAATAATTAATGTGGGACTAAATACATATCCGGACAAGTTTTTATATACTTTTTCTGTTTAAGTTTTAACATTTTCATTAGATTATAGTTCAAATCCATTTAAATCTAGTCACGAGAACCATCCGCGGTTAGTTTCGATGGATTCATCAGATACCATTTGTAATAATCGATGATCCCACCTAAAAAAGCTAGCTAGAAAGTTTTTTTTTGTTTTAGAGAGGGTTTGATCTTGTTTAAATATCTAAGATCTATTCAGAAAATAATCAATGTGGAACTAAATATACATCTGTACGAGTCTTCACACACATACTGGAATTTTCTTACCTAAATATACTAGCAACTTATCAATTAACAGTCTTAAAAGCTTAAAAGACAGCAGCTAATTTGCTTTAAGGTGTGTATGAAATGATTGATGTTTATGTACTCTCCAATCTCCATGGGATTCTTGGCAGTCTCAATCACCGAGACCTGCCCCGAAGTGGAAACTGAATCATGCTAGCTAAAATTGTTGTTGATCTACTACGTCCTTTATAAACGTATAGGATTCATTATTTCTACCTGATACACGGTTAATTTGCACCTATAAACATAATAGCAATCTTTCAAATTGATGGGGATTAGTTTCCATTGAAATAGAACGGACCAAGAGTTTCCAATTTAACATAAACTAACTTTGTAACTTGAATTTCGGCATCTAAAACGATCTATTTTCTGACGCAACCGTATACATGTTCATTTTCTCAAGGTTTTGCCACCCCTTTTCAAAGCTAGTTTTCTTTTTTTATTATTACTATGATGGCGGATCACACAGCCCTTGAGTAGATGCAAACAACAAAGTCGGAGAACCAAATAATGCCAAACCGAGAGGGGATGGAAGCACATAAGACTCACAAATCTCCAAGCCGGCACGATTCTAGTTCAAAGACGTAAACTTGTTTTTAGTGGTGCAGAGACTAGTTTCACTGGCCGTGCGACAGAAACCGCATCCTAAGCACATATCACCAATATTTTGGTTTCTTAATAAAATATTTAATTCAAAATTTTATTATTTTTTAAATAATCTCATATTAGATATTTAATTAAATATAAACCTACCTAAATATAAATCCTTATGTTAAACTCCTAAATAATTTAGTTTTTTAAATAGATAAAATTTATTTTTTTATTTTTTATTGTTCTCTCTTTTTTTTCAAATTCTATACGGTATTTTATAAAAAGAAGTATAAAAACGCTTTTTCTTTTCAAAAGATATCATGAACGGATTCTTCGGAATACTCGTAAATAAAGAGATGCATTCTCATAAAAAGATGCATCCAACCTGATGGTAATTTCGAAGGATTCAACTTTTGATGAACGGATGGATTATGTGAATGAGCATCCAATCATACTTACCCTTTCATATCTATAAATAAAAAAAAGACAGTGCTCTCCATCTATTAGAACATTCCCTTCCATCGAATAACATCACATAGAAGAGAATTGAGAGTATTGAATGAACTCAAGTGCACCTATTAAGCATTTGAGAAGATGATTGTGTCTACATAAAAGAGGATTGACAGAGATTGCTTTAATCAAATTTGTTGATTTTCAGCCCATCTAGATTTGGCTATTTCAAGTTCGACTCTGATTCTCCTTTATTAGAATGTATTTCAGGAATAACATGAAGCACTACATTGTAACTTGAAAATAGACCACCATTATCTGGTTGCACCTAGACAGAATGAATTCTACTATAAAAAAAATACCTTGTATAACAGAGCTCGAATCGGATAATATCAAAAATTTTAATAATATTTTAGAAGAAAGATTTTCAATAATATAGTCATGATATTATGGTATGTCAACTTAATTGCGCATGGATGAGGGTGGCCACTTATGAGTCTCATGCTGTAACTGATAAATAAACTCAATCTTATGTTCCTGTGAGAGAGAGAGAAAAAGATCCACTTTGTATACGGCTCGTTAGCTTAAGAAATACGAGTCCAGGCGTACTGTCAGGGGACATCTGGAAGAGTGAAGATATATATATATATATATATCGGTTTATTACGCAGCCCTAACTCCAAAAGGCTAACACAGCTCAGACCTTATACTAATCCTTTCCAAAAATTAATAATTGCCAAAAAAAATAACCTCCACGGTATCTCTTCCCCTTTCCTCTTTCCCCTTATGTCATCAATCCAAACCTTTTAACACTTTTCAAACCAAGAACACCATAGTTCCAATCCAAGGCTGACAAGGAATAAGACGCGTCTAACGGATAACCCGGGCAGCTTATCAAAACACAAAGCCCCTATGCCAACTCCTCTTCCCTTAAGGAACTCCTCTCTCTTCCCTTCCCTGCTCTATATATACGTATCTCCCCTTCTTTCACTCCACGATCCTTATTAATTTTAGATCGCTCGCCATTAGCTCTCTCTCCCTCTCCCCAAGAGAACACCACCCCAATGGCCGAGATGCGTGGGGAGGACCGCAGAGCCATCCCAAGAGCGGTCTCAGCTCTCTCCTCTATTCTCCAGAGGGTGGCGGACCTCAGCGACCTCGCCGTCCACCGGCCTCCACCCCTCCACCACCGGGCCGCGGCCTTCCATGGCCTCCGGAGGCCTAATATCTCGGTTCACGGCTACCTCGAGCGCATCTTCCGCCACGCTGACTGCAGCCCTGCATGCTACGCCGTCGCCTACGTCTACCTCGACCGCTTCACGCGGCGTCACCCGCCGGTCCTCATCGACTCCTTCAACGTCCACCGCCTCCTCATCACCACCATCCTCGCCGCCGTCAAGTTCATGGACGACATGTAAGTTTGCGCCACTAGTTCTAGTACTTCAATAAATTACTTGCCCATCTAACAACACTTCTTTTTCTCGACGTACGTCCTTCAAAATTCTCGTAGAGTTCTTGGGTTTTCTTGATGTGGGATTCTTGATATCTTTCAAGAAGGTATTAGACGTTCTTCTTCATTGCTGTGTGCATATTAATTCTGTTCTTTGTCAATCAAGTGATCTTTGTTGATGTGATCCACCCTTTGCTATTTTTGGGCTTTGGAGAGTTTACTTTGGACTCCTTTTCTTCTTCTTGGAAGTTAGATCTTTTCCAATTCTTTAGAGAGAGGAGGGAGGGAGTGACTTGTGAGGAGATTTCGGCCAGGTGTTTAGGTCCCATTGATGGTTTCCACGAGCCCTCTCCTCTCCTTTTTGTCCACCCGCCAACTAAGAATGAGGTGGCCGTGTCTTCAAAGGAATTCTTGCATCATTATGACTCCATGGGCGAGGTGAGGTGAGGTGAGGGCGGTATTGTAATCTCCCAACACAAAGTTCTTTTTATAGGGACCATCTAGCTTAATTCTATGGTCATTGAACAAAGGGTACATCCAATTGGATTGGTGGTTCCACTGTTATTCCATCCAGCCACATTATGAATGCCAAGCCAAAGTTGATCTTAGCTCATCTTTCAAATCGCAATTAAAAGTTTCGCAGGTCTTTATATGTGAACAGTTATTCTGTGATGAAAGAAACAGTCTGTATATGTAGATGGCTTTATGTAGGATAGCTACGAGACTTTCTCCTCCCTCCGCCACCTTTTCTTTTCTAACTTTCTTATTTCTGTTCATACTTGAATGGTATGATTTATCTGATTTATCAAAAAAAAAAGAAAAAGAAAGATAGAAACGGTCTGCAACTAGAGATAAACATAATTGGAAAGGTAAACTTGGCAAATCATCGAAGTTAGTCGGTGGATGACATGGACATTAGTGGTACATTAAAATAGTGCTATTGATCCATTAGTTGGAGCTTTGGTGTGCTTCAATAGTCCCCTTAACTGCAGAATAGCCAATCATTCAGCACATGAGAGACATCTGAACTGACAGAAGAGGAGAGGGACACTTTTGTATTTTATGACCACTAGCATGTGGATATTTACATTGTAGAGGGTATTTGGCAATGACCAGTAGACTATTATAACTTCAAATTGCCATTATTTTAACGCAAAGAAGCTATCTCGAATATTTTAGCAATGATAAAGTCATATAGGGATATGTCAAGTTCATAGCAGCACACCATGTAGCTCTTAAAACTTAGTTTCCTACTATTCCAGGATGCACATTGGATTGGAAACAGCACTTAACTAAATAATTCAACTACATCACCGTTCATGTTTGGAGTTGTTGATGATGTGATGTCCATTCTACCAGTAATTGTATAGTTCTTACTCCATGACTGACTATTTTGAGTCCAAATTAGATCATAATACTTACATTAACAGTCATGTTTCTTTTGGGAAAATTAGTTCATATTTAAGTCAGCAGCATGTTGTCATTTAACTGAAACAAAGAAAATATCCATTTGAGTTGCTAATTACTGTTCTTTGTTTGTCTTTACAGACACTACAGCAATGCTTATTTTGCAAAGGTGGGAGGGATAAGCTTGATGGAGATGAACTGCTTGGAAATGGATTTCTTGTTCGGCGTGGGCTTCGAGCTGAATGTAAACCCCATGATCTTCCATTCCTGCTGCTATCTTCTTTGGAGGGAGACGTATCAATGGGAGTTGCCCCCTGCTCCCCTGAGGTTCCAGTACTGCTGCTCCACAGAGGAAGAGTCCAGCAGCTGCCAGTAGAAGCAGATGGCGATTTGAGAGGTGCTTCAGTGCATAGATGAGTAGAGAACAATCGTCAGTTTTAGATGGACGGACTGATACCATTTTGTTTAGCTTCTGTCTTCTTTCTTTTGATGTGTAGTTTCTGTCTTCTTGGATTCCAACCTTTGGACATGTGTAGTGTAATCTGCTGTCGTTTTATCCTACTTTTTGGTTTCACTTTGATTGGGAGTGCAGACCTGGAGTCCTCGTTCTCAGAGCATGAACACAGCACAATCTCATAATTTAAATCTCCAATTCATGTCTTTTGCGTCGAGTTCGTATGATCTATGGTTATGGTGCTCTCAGTCTAATTTATATCTTGCCGTTCCTCTTTCTTCTTTCAAGTTGGTTGGGTTTTGCTCGGCCTGATTGGGTGCGGTGAACATAGAGAGAGCAAAGAGAGAGAACCTGTAACTACTCAAAACCTTATCTAAAATGTCGGAAGGTATTATTTAGATTTCTTAGTCTTGTATAAGTACTCAAGATCTGCTCAGTAAATAACCAACTTAAGACTAAATACATGCCCACACGGATCCTCACATGTTCTCCCATTCAATCCCTGACGTCCTCGTCAGGCTAAGAGTTCAAATCCATTCAAATCTAATTACAAACACCATGATCAACCCGTAGTCAGCCTCAATGGATTCGTGCTGTAGTGTCCTCTATTCCACATAGGTTATAGACCGGGTCTATTCTGATACCATTTGTAACAACCTAGGACCTAATCCAAAATAGATAGTCGGAAGATATCATATGGGTTTCTTGATTATTCAAAATCTATCCAGCAAATAGCCGATGTAGGACTAAACCCATAGCCGCTCGCCGCTCGAAGTGCAATGAAGAGGAAGTGAATCCACAGCAGTCACATCCTGTGTGGTGCCGGCAGATGGCCTTCCCCATCCTTGAAGAGATTTGGCACTCAGCTGGATTTTAGCTTTTAATGCTTAGTTTCTTGCTTCACGTGATCTTCTCCATCTTTGAAGAAGAGATTTGGCCTTCTCTCTTTAATTTTTTTTTATTGGCCTCCCATTACATCAAAAGAAAGCAAAAAAAGAGTAGTGATGGAAAACTATTGGAAATTGGACTTTGCTTGCCAAAAAAAAGATAAAAGAGTCCTCCCACCGCCGGCCGCCTCAGCTCTAATCTCTTCTTCATTACATTCCTTGCTCCTCTACTTTTCTTTCCTCTCTTTGTTTCCTTTTTTCTGGTGCTTTAATCTGTTTCCTCTCGAGAAGGCAATCTCACCTTATTTTAGTTTAGGGGGAAGGATGGAATTCTTTCATTTCTTAAAGAAAGAGGGGGAAAAAAGAGAAAAACATATAGGAAAAGAATACAGAGAATATACAAAAATAAGAGGAACAAGATCATGAAACCAAACGAAAACATCTTACAGAGTAGATAGAGTAAATTAAGGTGTGGAGACTTGGAAGTAAACTCAAAAGCAGCAGGAATCAATGAAAGTCAAGAGTGTTGCAGATCTCCATCATCATCTCTCTGAAGAAGGCAGCAATTAAATCTTCAAAAAAGGATCTAAAGAGTAGGGATTTGAAGAGCAGCCAAACCAGGAAAGCAAGGTAAGGTCCATAATAGAGCCCAATCAAGCCAGACCAGCTAAGGTAGTTGTTGAGGCAGTCACCAGTAGAGCCGGTATAATTAGCCTCTTAAACTTCGAAGACCAATCTAATAGAAAGTTGAACTTAAACTCCTAACTATCAGCCGATCTTCTCCTCATCATATTGCTTGTTGTTTCATCTACTTTTTCTCGGCTGTTACTTATTTCCCTTCGCATTGTACATTCCATCTCTATCTCCTTCAACTCTTATATACATACTTCTTTCACATATTCAATAAATTAGGTGGCTCAGCCTCCCTTTTCCTCAAAAAAAAAAAAAAATCTCCTATAATTTATAGAATCCCGTGAGATTCTTTTGACCACAGAGGAGGGACCAATCATTAAGCAGATGCATTATTCTGTGCACAAAAATTGTGGAAAAGAGGACTTGTTCAAGAAGATACGGACATTCCTTTCTTGCCAACAGCTCTAAACAAAGGCAACGATAAGCATGAAGATGGGCTGCTGCAAGTCCCTAGCAAAATAATTGTACCTCCAGCTGAAGTAAAGATCCGTAAATCCACAATCAGGTACAGGGATACAAAGACGAGAACAAAAAGAGTCCCATAGAGATGTAGCAAAAGGGCATAGCGAGCATGTGGTTGGCAGTTTCCATAGGTACGATCACTCAAGTCGATGCCCAACTTAATTAATTCCTGAGTAAGACCTCTCTAGTATTCAGTTCGTTATGAAGAGTAGAGTCAGAGACAACACTTGATCTTAGAAGGGACTTTGATCTTCCAAAGCGTGCATGCAAAGCCCCAAAGAACACCTTTAGAGTTGATGAAATTGCAAAGAGACGAGGTGGAGAAAATACCGGCAGAATTCAGTTTCCAATGAATGTTGTCATCAATGACCACAAAGCTGAAAATCGGAGAGAGTTGCCAGGAGCTTGGCTTCTAGTATTTTTTTCGTGGTCATTGTATTGACGAGATTTACTTCTATTCTAATTATAGCCACACATACTTGTTTCGGAGTATAAATAGGCACTACCGAACATTCCTTTGTGTCTCGATTTCATTGATTACTCGTTATTGACTTACCCTAGCCAGTATGAATAACTTCTTTTCGGTTCTACAAATATTGGCTAATCAACACAACTAAATTATTTATAAAAGGTGGTAACGAGCAAGATTCACTATAACAGTGAACGCGATGCATTTAGATATCATCTGATTTGATGTGAGCATTATTGTGTCAAATTTCCAGCTAATTTTTCACTATCATATCGATTAAGATATCTTTGACTAGGTTGGCATAAATGAACTCATAAATTAATTAGTCTTCCTCTTTATCGAGGTATTAGAATCCATAATGCTCGGTGTCCTAATGAAAACTTAGTTGACAATTACAAATTCTAATAAGGGGGCCTAACTTGGGGCACATGCACTTGCGATTAATCCTAGCTAGCAAGGATTGACGTGGCATGCCATGCACACACGAACTCATCACAAGTACATAAGATGCTCCCTTGGAGGTACAGGATAGCACGTATAACTATTAAAATATCAAGAAATCTTATTGTAAACCTAATTTTTAAAACACAATCTTTAAACCTTAATTGGAAGGAGAGTAGAATTATATTGAACTTACTAATGCTATAGCGAGCCTCCCAGTGATAATAACAAAAGAGATAGGATGTGATACTCAAACACTATTTATAGATATGGTGGTTTTCCTGTTGTGGCCCAGATGGTCTATCTCATATATCCAGTTTCTTCTTTTGTTGCAGTTATTTATGACTCGTTTAGTTCACAGAAAAAGAAAGGAAAATGTAGTTAACCGAAAAATAAAAAAATATTTCTTATTTAATTAGATTTTTCAAGGAAGAGAGATAGAAAAATAGCATTCATATAAGATTAAAATTCTTATATTTTATAGAAAAGAAAAATATATTTTTACACTGATTAGTAATTAGGGCCAATTTTTTTTAAAAAAAATACTTTTAAGCCATAAAAATGCATAGATAATTTTTTTATTAAAAGTGTAATAAATATTTTATAAAACTATTTTTCAAATATTATTTCTTAGAAATTATATTTTAAAAATAATATTTTAATAAAAAAAATTGGTGAACCAGACGAGTTCTCACGAATTTACCGTTCAAACCAAGAACCCGCAGCTCGTCCCTGGCGGGAAAGTATTGATCGCCAAGCATGTAAAACGAGGCTTTCAAGCCCGTCACCGCGTTGTAGGGGTGGGAGGTCACCGCACCGCGGAGCCGTTTACACCCGCCAGTGTGGCCACTCCAACTCGTCCCACGCCACCCTCCTCGTCTTCGCCTTCGGATGATCCGATCGCCGCTAGGCCAAAATCCTAGGTAGGGTTCTTCGCCGAGATATTGCCGCCATCCATTCCTTTCTCTCCCGCGAGACGATTCAACACAAGGTCGATTCTTTCTCCCATCCCTCGTAGTTTTGATCCCCATCTTTTCCCCGATTTTTTCGGTTTTTTTTTTTTTTTTGATCCGGTCGAGCTCTACTATATCCTATTATAATAAATCTGTTATTTCTTTCATTTTTTCCCCATTTTTTTAAAGTCCAGGCCGCTTGAAATTAGGTTCTTACGCACGTTGCGCTGAAACAATAATAAATTGTTGAATTTTTATTCTTTTTAGTTTTTTAATCCTCAAGAAACTGCAGTGCTGATTGAATTTAGTGATCTTTTTTTAGTGATTTTGCCGAAAATTTTTCCGTGTTATTGGTGGGATTGAATCGGAATGGATGAGGTTGCTGGCGAGGGGGGAATTTTGATATCTTTGCAGAATTCAGGTGGCGGTGGTGATGCTGGAATTAGGTATAAGAAAAAATCTGTGGCGCCCTGGAGATTCCAAGAAGGTTATCGCCGTTCCTCCTCCATTGTTCTCAACTTGAACAAAGAGGAATCAAGCAAAACTGTAGAGGAAAAGGAGGAAGCTTCTCGAAACGTGGAGCCGTGCAGATCTTTGGAGGAGAAGGAGAAAGAGAAGGAGAAGGAGAAGGTTTTTGGAGGAAAGGAGGATCTGAATCTGAAGAGCAATGGTGATGCTCAAATCAAGGCTAACCCGCGGAAGCGTTTGGCCCCATGGAGATTTCAGATTGGTTGTGTTCGATCCTCTTCCAAAACTCTAGAATGGAGAAAGAACAAATCATTGGAAGTGTCTTTCTGTTTTGGCCGGGACGGATTGGTTGGATCTGTGAGAAGCATGAATCTTGGGGCTCCGGATTCTTCAGAGGAGCCTCTTAAATCAGCGGAGGTGGTGAGTGATTCGACCAAGAAAGAATCTGCGCCAAGGAGATACCCTTCTCGCATAAGAAAATCTGCAGACCGGTATACTGTTACTAGTTTTAGGAAAAAGACCACAAATTCTAGCAAGAAGAAAACCCATAAAACTGAGGTTGACCATGATGGAAACTCCCATGTTTATCAACCAGCATGGGAACCAAACATGGGAAGCAGTGGCCTCTTGGAAAATGCTGCTGCTCGATACAAGGTCAAGGAGACCTTACATGAGTTTCGTACCATATTGAGAAAGGTGTTTGAGGAAGTGGAATCAAAGTCGAAGGAAGCTGAGCAGGGCATGCGTCTTGATCATACTGCTTTTAAGCTCTTCAGTGAGAAATATGGGCTGGGTGATGATAGAAAGTATGTGGGAAGCGTGCCAGGAGTTGAAGTTGGTGATGAGTTTCATCTAAGGGTGGAGCTCCATATTGTTGGCCTTCACCATCAGCACCTGGCTGGTATCGATTTTGTTAACCAAAGTGAAAAAGATGTAGCTATTAGTATTGTGTCCTCTGGACGTTATTCTGATGTCAAGGGAAAATCTGATATCTTGATATATCCTGGCTCTGGAATGCCTAACAAAGACCAGAAACTTGACCATAGAAATCTAGCTCTGAAAAACAGCATGGAAACTAAAACACCCATACGAGTTATTTATGGTTTTACTTACTATCAATCAAATAATTCCCAAGAAGCTAGGGCCAAGCAAAAGAAGGTACCAGTGTATATTTATGACGGGCTGTATTTGGTTGAGAACTATTGGAGGACGAAAGCAAAAGGTGATCACTATGTTTATATGTTTCAGTTGAGAAGAATGGCAGGGCAACCCAAACTTGATGTTGCTGAAGTTATGAAGTCAAAAAGGTCAGAAGCATGTTTTAATCTCTATCTAGGAGATGTTTCTCAAGGAAAAGAGAAACTACCCATCTCTGCAGTCAATGTTGTTGACAACGAGTATCCAATGCCATTCAAATACATAACAAAGTTGATATATCCTTTTCAACATCAGCCAACCCCTCCAAGTGGTTGCGATTGCATCGATGGATGCTCTGATTCTGACAAGTGTGCCTGTGCTGTTAAAAATGGAGGGGAGATTCCATTCAATCACAGAGGTGCTATTGTACAAGCAAAACCTCTTGTCTACGAGTGTGGCCCTTCTTGCAAATGCCCTCCATCCTGTCATAACCGGGTAAGCCAGCATGGTATCAAGTTTCAGCTGCAGATTTTCAAAACTGAATCAAGGGGTTGGGGAGTGAGGTCCCTGAAGAAAATTACATCTGGCGGTTTTGTCTGCGAGTATGTAGGAGAGGTATTGGAGGATGAGGAGGCTCAGAAAAGGAGAAATGATGAATATCTTTTTGCTATTGGAAACAACTATTATGATGAATCCCTCTGGGAAGGCCTCTCAACTTCTATACCTGCTCTACAAAGGGGTGCTTCCTGCAAAACCGATGAGGTGGGATTCACTATTGATGCTTCTGCATTTGGCAATGTTGGAAGGTTCATTAATCACAGTTGTACGCCAAATCTTTATGCACAGAATCTCCTTTATGATCATGACGACAAGAGTATGCCTCACGTAATGTTTTTCGCTTCCGAGGATATTCAGCCATTGCAAGAACTAACATATGATTACAACTATACCATAGATGAGGTTCATGATTCTGATGGTAATGTGAAAAGGAAAAATTGCTACTGCAGCTCTATTGAGTGCACTGGCAGGTTGTATTAACATTGTTTTCATTCATTGAAATGGTAACTTTATACAATTGGAAGTTTTCTACCTTTTCCAATATCGATGTCTATTCAATAATTTTCATGTTGGTAAAGTGATTCATGGTATAATGAGTGGATAAGATATTTTGACACCTTGAGAGTTCTCCATAATTCAAGATACTTTGGTTATACTTGAAAAAGTATTTTTTATGTTTCTTTAGTTAGATTCGTTATGAGTTGTTATTGCTTAATTATAGTATTCGTTATGAGTTGTTATATGGCTTTTTAATGACAATTTTTGTTTCCAAATCATATTATTATAGATATATATCGTTAGAAATATGTTTAAACAATAAAAATTATGACCTTAGATAGTAATATTATCAACTGACAACTGTGGACAACTACATGATTGTTGCAATAATGGTCATAATGCATATGTAAGAACATTATTTAAAGGCTAATATATAAGTTAATAATGTAACGGAGGTTACCTAAAACCATTACAATGGTCATAAGAACTCTAACGTTGTCATTATTTATGAAACCATGTCTAAGGTTGCTGAATTAGGATCCTGAGACTACTAAAATTATTAAAATATTTCCTAATAAATCTCCTAATATTTAATCTCATGATGGATTTTAACCTAGTCTTTTACAATGATTATGACCACACCTGCTAGATTACCTGCTTAAAACTAATCTTTCAAGAACAGTGAGTATACACTTAAGTGACCACTTCAATTCCTGTGTAATCAGATCATTTATACAGTCAATTAAATTTCAGTAACTGTAGATTAATTAACATCAGCAGCAATTCCTGACCATTTAAATTGATCAGCTAATTTGACTGGAATGGTGGGTTTATGTGCAAAATCTAACACATTGGTTTTTACCCTAAAGGTTATATGAGAGATATTTTCTCTAGGTTGATAGCTTCTAACAGTTAGATCACGGGCTGAAACACTGATAATGATACCCATATTGGTACCTTGTCAGTACAATATGATGAGTGTCGTAATGTACCGACATATGGTATGCCTCTTCTTTGTGCCGACATAGTGAAAATGGGTTGTTGTGCTATGTGTTAATATAGACAGGCAGTGAGGTGCATACCAATAGAGGTACTTTACTGGTATGGTACGATACAACTGATATGCACTGATACTTATCTTGGGTTTAGATAGCCTTTTATTTTTTTTGAAATTGCTTCTTTTAATGACATTGGATAGTTTAATGTGTTGTAGTATGTACCTATGCTAAAAAGAGTGAAAATGGGTTTTCGAATCTACCCACAACCAACCTCCAACTCTCATCCTATCCTTAGCACTTGTAGCAGCCTGGCTATCAAAGGCCTCTACCTGCCCTTTTTTCTTAAAAGCTTTTTTTGTTTCTCATGTTCTCAGTCCAGTTGCTTTACTTAGAGTAAGAAAAGACAATCTACTCGTGGTCTTGATCATCTTGGAGAAGGAATGTGTTAAATAGTTAGAATACCGTAGAAGATAATTAAGTGGGCACTATGGAAGAAAATTATATAAATGGTAAACTGGAACTATTGGAGACATCCATGTTGGAGTGGCGATAAGCATTCAAAATTAATTTTGATGAGACAAATGGTTTCCGTTCATGGTCTGCCTTGCACCAAGAGCCAGCATGAATTCTATGTCACATTATACTAGACATGGATGAAATTACTAGAAATATATAGTAAGATGTATGATTGTGTAAGCTATTGATAAATGTTATATTCTGTTGATCAATAAGCAAGGATAAGGCTGAAGAAGTATGGGAGAATGCCTTAGTTGATAGGGCCTAAAATCAGTAGAGAAAGGATAAGGCTGAAGAAGTATGGGGAATGCCTTAGTTGATAGGGCCCAAAATCAGTAGAATGGAAACTGTGACTGATCTGCAAGTTTGTTGAAAATAAAAGGAATAAAAACATGGCTTGTTCAAAATGGATGCCCAAAAATCACAATAATGTGTTCACTACTGTTATCATGGAATTATTATACTGCGAGCAAAAGGATATATAAGAACATGTCTATTAAAACCTAGAGGCAGATGGAGAAGAGGAGATGTGCTTAAGGGCTAATATGTAACCGATACATGTCTTGACGACTTAACGAAGATACTTATAGAAAATGTCAATGTGGCCCACAATGTTTCATTATTCAGAAATGCTGGCAATTAAGAAGACCTATGCAAACAAGATGACAGTTAGGGAAATGAGAATGTTGGGAGTAAAAATTAAGAACGTTAAAGTGAGGGAAAAGTATATGTGAGAAGGCATAAGAGTTGCACCAATTGTGGATAAATGATGAACTGACTAAGATGATATGCATTTTTTGAAACAAAGATTTTAAATGACCATAATAAAAATGGGGCATGGCTATCCAAATCTGCGTTGAAAGATAAAGAACAAGAAGAGGAAGGTCTCAGCTAATATGGGGTAGAGTTTTCAAATAGGATTTGCAAAAGCTCAAAATAATGTCACCAGTAAACAATGATAAGGAACGACTGGTAAATAAACCGAAGACGACCCTAAATAGTTAGAACAAGCTTGATGCTTTGGATTCTTAGTAGTTTCTGTTCTTCTATTGTTTTTTCTTTTAGTAATTTAAATGGAATCACACTTCTCTCTCTCCTATTTGTCTTTTCCCTTTATCTTTGTTTCCTTGCTGTCTTTGTCAGTCTTTTTTTCTGGGGGTTTCTGTTCAAATTAAGTTGCCATCATGAAAAAAAAATTCTAGCAAGTAATTGTCTTGAATATTTTATTATCTATAGCTGTGTTTGTGCATTGAAGCTTTTTCAAATATGTTGTTTTTCTAAGTACTTGTATGTTTGAAAGTATTCTTAAATAGGTAAAACCATCTAACTGCTTATGAGAGGATAATTTTCGCTCTTTAAATTTTTTTGACAACCTTGTCATAAATGCATGCTCAGTTTACTTGGAATATTGACTCTCTAATAATATGGACCTCTCTTAAAGACTTGCAGCAATTGACTTTTTAAAAAAAAAGGCTCTCTAAGCTTGGTTAAGAATTCAAAAATTTTAAAGACGTTAAGATAATTACATGACAGAAGCACCAAATAATATCAAAAGCATGGAAAAAAATGCCTTCAAAAGGAAAGCATTGATTTTTGAAAATGACCATTCCATAGGGTTTAGAATTTCAATTCAACACAAACTCCAAACCCAAAAAACAAACTTAAATTCACAGATACAAAGGGTTACTTATCATATAAAAAACTAATAGACCCACAAAATCCTTTTTCAAGCTTCCTATCTTCTTCTCCTATTCTTGTTCTTCTCCTCCTCTCTCTCTGTCTCCCACCACCCCCCGACCCCCAATCTCGAAACTCTTCCTTTTTTCTTCCTTGGCTTACCCTCCTTACCTTTATTTATAGGCAGGATAAGTTAAACCATTTAGTTAGGTCGGTTACCTATCTAGATCAGTTCCCTTAGGTCAATCAAGGTGTTGACCATCTGGTCGGTTGACTCAGCTGGAAGATAACTAAATACACGCCGATAGCCTACTAAACACACAGTGACAGACCTTATTTACATGAATATCACTTTACTCCTTGCATTTACTTGAAATATTACATGTAAATAAGGAACCACCATTCATTAGAGGGTAAAAGGTCAATTTTCCAACTTTTGTATTTTATGTTTTATTGTCCGCATGTGTTGCTAAAGCCCAAAAAAATCTGGTAAGAAAAGTCATATATCTTAGTCTCCATGTTTTATCTAAAATGGTGCAAATTTGTACATTGCATGTCAGCAGAATGGTTCATATTAGGTGTTATGTACTATGTAATTTTGATCTTCTAAGTGTCCATAAACTAATGGATAATACAGAATATATGGTGTTTTGTTACATTGCCATTAAGTTTTGGATGTTTTTCCATTAACGATATTCTTGCTTCTCCATTTGATTTATGCAGAAGATGGTACCTCTATGAAAAAATTTCATTTATCTGGTATGGCCAATGGTGATGTTGGCAGAACCTTAGGAATGTTCTTCCTTGCAAAGATCTTTCCAATGTGACAATTTGTACTTTTTCGACCAAATACAGAAGTAAATTTCCATCATCCATATCATATTTGTTTTGTATATCCAATGTAGCAAGTGGTACTTGACAACTGCATTTTTTGTAGATCTAAATGGACGAGGTTGGTAGGAGTAAACAACGGATCAGTGAGTACTGCTTTTGCTGCAAAATTAGTCTTTAACAATTCTTTTCTTTTCTATTTCTTCTTTGCAATCTTTAATTATATGTCAGTCATTTACAAAAAGAATTATTGTATAAAAAAAAGTTCTTTTGTTATCATCTAGTAGACTCTACAAGGATCCATAGGTTCTCACCTCTTTGTTTTCAGTATAGAGGAATAGTGGTGCGGACACGAATACTGGACTGATTATTGTGCGGGATTATGGTCGTCGCAGGAAGACGGTCCAGCCACTTTCATTGTGGCTGGATTGATTGATGTTTTTTTTTATTATTATTTATTTTGATAGGATTAGTTTGCATATTGTCTTGTGAGGACCTATTTCGAATTGTTTTTTGTTTATGAGGACTTATTTGTTATTTGGTGGCCCTATATATATATAGGGCATGCATTTGTTATTTTTTTTTAATGAATTATTGCATGAAAATTAATCATCTTCTTCCTCCTCTCCTCTCCTCTTCCTCTTCTTCTTCCCCTCTTTCTATCCTCTTTCTCTCTGCATTCCAATCCCTACATCCGTCCTGCGTCAGCTTTGGTATCAGAGCAGGGCTGACTTTGCCTCTGTTGCTGAAGTCGAAGGATCCAGTTTATGGACGGACCCCCGCCGATTCCTTTTCGGCCTTTTCCTCACCTGTACTTTGCTAGTTCATTTGCACCGCGAACGCCGGAACGCACGAAAGGTCGTCGCACGGCACGTACTCCGAAGAAGAAGGGTCGCTCCCTTTCTTCATTAGTTTCTTCCCTGTTCATCACCTCACCCACCGAGAAGAAAGAGAAAAACAAAACCCCCCGTCGGTCGACTGTCTTCCGGCGTCAATCCACAGATCGCCTTCGCGAGACGCCGTCGCCGCCCTCTCTTCCCACCGCCGCTGCCGCCGACGCTCTCGCCCTTTCTTTCCCTCCTTCTCTCGGATCTCACGCAGTGAAGAAAGCCACAGTCGCCGGAAAACCCCAAGGCAGCCCGGGAGGCAAATAAGCCGGCCTCCTCGTCAATTTCTCCTCCGATAGTCACTGTGCAAGCATCACCCACCGCATCCGCTTCGCCGCGCCGCCGATTCGCCCTCGGTCGCCGCCGTACTTCAGCTTGCTGCCACCGACCGTGGCCGGACCAAGTGAAGGTCGTCGCCGCCCGTTCACTGCCGCACCAGCACCCCGCTCCACCGGCGCAACGCCTCCCCGCAACCACCGCCGCGAAATCAGGCGCGACCGTCGGAATCGTCGAGCGCGACCGTCGGATTCGTCGAAGGTGGAAGAAGATCCACAGTGCGGGTAAGGTTTCGACCCGTTAACCCGATATCCATTAACCCGAGTTATTTCAAAAAAATATATATATAAAAAAAAAATTTTTGCGGGTCGGACTGTCCTAGTGGGTTGGGTCCGTTAACCCGACAACCCGGCAACCCGACTTGATTCAAAAAAAAAAAAAAAAAAAGAAAAAAAAAAAAAAAAAAGAGAGAAAAGAAGCTGCACGTGACGCGTAATTTACGCACGTGCTCTTCCCTTTCCCCTTTCTTTATTCTCCCGAGCTTCTTCTTCATCTCCGATCACCGCCTCTCGCCGCCTCCGCCTCTCGTCCCACCACCAACGTTCCCGCGGCCTTCCACTGCTCTCTGCGCCACCGCCTTGCCCCACCGCCGCCGCCATCTCCACTGCTTGCACCACCGCGCCGCGCGCCGCTCACGCCTCCTCCGTACCGCCGCTTGCCGCTGCTATTTACTGCCGCACCGCCGCGCCGTCGGGCTGCTCCCACCGCCGCGCCGCCGCGTTGTCGTTGCCGCAGACCGCCGCCGTCGGGTTCTGATAGCCATCACCGCAGAACGCCACTGTCGCTTCCCCTGCCAACAGTGCTCCCACCTCCACCCCCGTATCCCACCCTCCCACCACCGCAACTTTCTGCCTCCCACTGCTGACAGCGCTCCCCGCTCGCTCCCCACCGCCGCTGCCTCGCCTGCTGCTGCACCACAGCGCTGCGCGCCGCCCCTGCCCTTCTTTACTGCCGCTCGCCGCTGCTAAGTCGCCGCCGCGCCGCTGCTACAACTTGCCATCGCCGGTCGCCGCGCCATCAGCCATCACGAACTGTCCCGACCAAAGCCGCCATCAGTTTCTCTGATCACCTTTCAGGGAGGTCTCAGTGACCCCTTCTCTGCCACCGGTCGTCATCGAGCTTCTGTTCTACATCTCTGTAGACCACGTCTCTTCTGCGCGCACGAGTCTCTCTCCAGACCAGGTCAGCGTTGTTCTCCCATTTCCTGCAGATTCAATTTGCTCAATTAAGTTGGCATTAATTTTCTTAATTTGTGCGTGGTACTACGTCCACAAATCCAAAATACACGCGTTCACACACGTTCACAAGACAAACAGAAACCCTAGTAGCAGCACTTTTAATATTAACTGTGGAGCTAGATCAATTCGGGGAAACATACGTGGCTCCGTACCATCTTGCATAGTCCGAAAACTTAGTACTACTGGACTGCATTACTTGTTGGCCTGCGCTTCATAGTAATTTACAGTTTGCTATGACTATTTGCTAGGGAGTAGTTTTAGTTTATATTGAGCATCTACTTTGCAATTGTGAATTCATTTCATGCATTAGGTCTACTTAGGAACCTTTATAGTTGGTCGGCTAATACATTTTGTTATTCATTTTATGCATCTACGTAGTGGTCGTGTCGCATCTCATCTTGAGTCCCCCCTAGACATGGATTCCAAAATTGAAGCCCTATTAAAAGCTATCCATGACACTAATACCCAAGTCCAAGCAAACAACGCCCAAATTCATGACCTCACCACAATGTCCACCCAGGTTAATACTCGACTCGATTCAATTGAGGCTTCAATTCAAAGGGTTATTGAATCCCAAAAGGTTAGTACTCCCCATTTACCGGGTCTTGATGAGGATGATACCCTAGAACAACTCCTAGAACAACACGGTTCGGTTCGGCAGGGCAACTTTGATCATAGGTCTGTTCCAGGTCACCATTATGCCTACCCTCGCCCTAGAGGACCTGGTCCCATTCCTCCTGTTGATAGAGGTCACCGACATACCGTAGAATCTAGAGAGCCTCGTGACCCTGATGACGATGTAATGCGAGGCATTAGGGTTGAAGCCCCTACTTTCGATGGTCGTCTTGATCCGAAGGTCTTCTCCGATTGGCTACACGAAATGGATCACTTCTTTGAGTGGTACAATCTGTCGGAGGAGAAAAAGGTCCGATTCGCTAGAATGAAACTCCTTGGTCGAGCCAAATTGTTTTGGCAAAACACCGAACAACTGCTAGCCAGGAGACATCAACCTGCTATTACCGATTGGGTTGAGATGAAAGAAAAATTAAAAGAAAAATACCTTCCATTAAGTTATCAATCTGACCTCTTAGATCGATGGAACAATTTACGACAAGGTAGTCGCACAGCTACTGAATACATCGCCCAATTTGATGAATTTATGATGCGTAGTAATGTAGCTGAAGATGAACGTATGATCTTGAGCCGATTTCGACGAGGCCTAAATGATGAGCTTAGGAAAGAACTTGTCCTTCGTGAAGTGTCCACCTTAGACCAAGCCTATACATTTGTGCAAAATTATGAACAATTCTCCAAATCTATGTTTGCTAGGCGCCCTGACACCAGGCGGGTCCCCACTAGTGCCCAACCATCTGGACCCAGACCCCCAGTCGGTTCTGTCCCTCCTAAACCCTTTTCTTCTCCACCTATCCAAAACCGGGATATTAAAGGCAAAGGAATTTTAGGTGAACCTCCAAAACCAAGCTCACGAATTCAGTGCTTTAAATGCCAAGGGTTTGGTCATGTTGCCTCCCAATGTGCAAATCCGACTCTAGTTATTGACACACATGAACAGAAGGATGACATAGATAATTTGGAGGAACAAATTTATGAGCCTAATTAGATGATATTCACGATGTCGAAGACGAAACTGAGGAAGAATCACACACTTTAGGTTGTATCCGACCTACTCCCCGGATAATTGCCCACGAACCTGACCGATCCACTGTGAATGTAGTAAGGTGTGCAATTACCCAGCCTAAAGAGACTGATGACTGGAGACGAACCTCAATTTTTCACACTTACATTAAATGCGGCGAAAAAGACTGTAAAGTTATCATTGATAGCGGAAGCTGCATTAATGCGATATCTTCCAGCATTGTCGCACGCTTGGGTCTGACTCCTGTGTCCCAACCTCACCCTTATAAGGTCTCTTGGATCGACACGTCGTCCATTCACATTAAGGAACGGTGTCTTGTACCTATTCAAATCCTCTCTTATAAAGACACTGTCTGGTGTGACGTACTCCCAATGGACGTAGGTCATCTGATATTAGGTAGGCCTTGGTTGTTCGATCTCGATGTCACCATCTACGGTCGAACTAACTCTTGCTCCTTTGTATTCCAGGGTAAAAAGATTAAGCTTAATCCTTTACGGCCCAAAACGCTAAATAAGAGTACAGACAAGAGTAAATCAAAGGGGAAGGAACTGCATATCCTTAACCCCACGGAATTTGAGAGGAACGTCTTTAAGGACTCTCCGGTGTTTGCCCTGCTAGTTAAAGCATTTCAGCCACATCTTCAAAGCACATTATCGGCTGAATCCCTCGCTATTCTCGAGGAGTTCAAAGAAGTTTTTCCGGAAGACCTTCCAGATCATTTACCCCCTTTGCGTGATATTCAGCACGCCATTGACCTAGTCCCGGGAGCTACCCTTCCTAACCTGCCCCATTATCGGATGAACCCCTCTGATCATGCAGAGCTCCTAAAGCAAATTAACGAGCTCCTACAAAAGGGATTTATTCGCGAGAGTCTAAGTCCTTGTGCCGTACCTGCCCTTCTTACTCCAAAAAAAGATGGGACTTGGCGAATGTGTGTAGACAGTCGGGCTATTAATAGAATCACGGTCAAATACCGTTTTCCTATTCCCCGGCTCGACGATATGCTGGATATGATGGCAGGTGCCTCGATTTTCTCCAAGATTGACTTAAAAAGTGGCTACCATCAAATCCGGATTCGTCCAGGAGATGAACGGAAGGCAGCCTTCAAGACAAAAGATGGCCTCTATGAGTGGCTGGTAATGCCTTTCGGCCTCTCAAACGCTCCAAGTACATTTATGCGAGTGATGACTCAAGTACTCCGACCTTTTATGGGCAAATTTTTAGTCGTATACTTTGACGATATCCTTATTTATAGTCAAACTAAGGAGCAACATTTAGGCCATTTAAGGCAAGTTTGTACGACTTTACGCAACGAGAGCCTCTATGCTAACCTTAAGAAGTGTTCATTTTTCACTACTCACGTAAACTTCTTAGGGTATATAGTCTCCTCTGAAGGTTTATCTGCTGATCCTGCGAAAATCACCGCAATTGTTGAATGGCCTGAACCTAAGAATATTACTGACATCCGTAGTTTTCACGGCCTGGCCACATTTTACCGTCGTTTCATTAAGGGCTTCAGTACACTTATGTCACCTATCACTGATTGTCTTAAACGAGGTGATTTTCAGTGGACACGCACAGCCGCTAAAGCATTAATGACATTAAGACAAAAATGACGGAAGCGCCAGTTATGCGACTCCCAGATTTTAACAAAGTTTTTGAGGTGGAATATGATGCATCTGGCTTAGGAATAGGTGGTGTGCTTAGTCAAGAACGTCATCCTATAGCCTATTTTAGTGAAAAGCTGAATGAGGCTAGACAAAGATATTCCACCTATGACAAGGAATTTTATGCCATAGTCCAGGCCCTACGGTATTGGCGACATTATCTCCTTCCTAATGAATTTGTTCTCTATTCTGACCATGAAGCACTTCGTTTTCTTAATTCCCAGAAAAAACTTAATCATCGACATGCCAAGTGGGTTCAGTTCCTCCAGGATTACACTTTTGTTCTCAAGCATATGTCCGGTGCTGCGAACAAAGCTGCTGATGCGTTAAGTCGTCGAGTAACTCTGTTGTCCGCCATGTCTGTTTCCATCACCGGTTTTGATAGACTTAAGCTCGATTACTTGTCTTGCCCAGATTTTGGCCAACTCTATAATGCCCTTGCTGATGGACAAGGACCTTTGATTGATGGTGTTTATCTACAAGACGGGTACTTGTTCAAAGCTTCCAAGCTCTGCATTCCGCGCACTTCTGTGCGCGATTTCTTGATATGGGAAGTACATGCCGGTGGTCTCTCTGGACATTTTGGCCGTGATAAGACCATAGAAGAAGTTGAACGTCAATTTTTTTGGCCAAGTTTAAAACGGGATGTTGCTAAAATTGTGGGACAGTGTCGCACGTGTCAACTAGCTAAGCACAAAAAACAAAATACTGGCCTATACACTCCATTACCTGTCCCAGATCGCCCTTGGCTTGACCTTAGTATCGACTTCGTACTCGGCCTTCCTCGCACATTTCGGAAACATGACTCCATTTTTGTGGTTGTGGATCGTTTTTCTAAAATGGCCCACTTCCTTCCTTGTTCCAAAACTTCTGATGCCTCTCGAGTAGCCAAGATATTTTTTGATGAGATTGTTAAGTTATACGGTTTACCAAAAACCATTGTCTCTGATAGGGATGTCCGTTTCATGAGCTATTTTTGGAAAACCTTGTGGCATCTGGTTGGCACCAAACTTAAATTTTCTACGGCCTATCATCCTCAAACCGATGGCCAAACCGAAGTCGTCAACCGAAGTCTAGGTAACCTTCTGCGTAGTCTAGTCGGGGATCACAATCGTAATTGGGATTCTATTCTGCCTGTCGCCCAATTTGCATATAATTCATCAGTCAATCGATCTATCGGGATGAGTCCATTCGAAGTGGTCCATGGTTATAAAGCTCGCAAACCTGTAGATCTCCTACCTATGTCCCCCCATATTCGCATTTCTGAGTCTGCACATGCATTTGCACAGCACATTCATAATCTGCATCAGGAAATTAGCAAGCGCATTCATATGAGTAATGCTCAATATAAGCTACAAGCTGATTCTCATAAGCGAGATAAATCATTTCAAACTGGGGATTATGTGATGATACGTCTTCGGCCTGAGCGGTTTCCATCAGGAACCGTCAAGAAACTGCAGGCTCGTAGTGCTGGGCCCTTTCGGGTATTGCAACGCGTGGGTACTAATGCTTACGTTCTTGATCTTCCCTCTGATTTTGGTATTAGCTCCACTTTTAATATTGAGGATTTGGTTGCTTACAAGGGCCCCCTTTCTATTCCTACTGATCCTTTCGCTCCGCCATCACTTGAGCTTGATGCTAATCCTCTTCTTGATTCCATCCCATCTCCGACCAATCTAACTTTACCACTAGCACAAAAAGAACAAATTGATGCCATTTTAGATGAGCAGACTGTTTCTACCAGTGATGGGGGTGTTCAGCGTTTTCTGGTTCGTTGGCGAGGACGCCCGGAGTCTGATACTACATGGATTACCCGTGCGGAGTTACAGCGCATTGACCCAGATCTTTTGGAGTACTACCAGAGTCATTCGTCGGGGTCGACTTCTTCTTACCCGGGGGGAGTTGGTGCGGACACGAATACTGGACTGATTATTGTGCGGGATTATGGTCGTCGCAGGAAGACGGTCCAGCCACTTTCATTGTGGCTGGATTGATTGATATTTTCTTTTATTATTATTTATTTTGATAGGATTAGTTTGCATATTGTCTTGTGAGGACCTATTTCGAATTGTTTTTTGTTTATGAGGACTTATTTGTTATTTGGTGGCCCTATATATATATAGGGCATGCATTTGTTATTTTTTTTTAATGAATTATTGCATGAAAATTAATCATCTTCTTCCTCCTCTCCTCTCCTCTTCCTCTTCTTCTTCCCCTCTTTCTATCCTCTTTCTCTCTGCATTCCAATCCCTACATCCGTCCTGCGTCAAATAGCTTAGCAAAATGACTTTGGATTTTCTGGATATAAATTGGGATCCTAAAAGGTTCAAGTCTAAACCTTAAAGGCATTAGAGAATCCAACCAAATAATTATTAGTTTCCTGTTTGGATGTGGGTCCTTTACAAGATCAGCAGCCAAAACTTACCAACTACTGAAGCTTTCAAAATGAATTGCTGAAGTTAATGGATGAACTAAAATAATGTTTGGATAAAACTATTGAAGAAATTCTCAGCTGTGCATATATTGTGGCATGTAACCATTCATATGTGTTTGCACAAATCCAGTGACTGTCCAAATCCGCAGCGTATCTGTTTTGGACTCTGAATATGGATTCCATGTTGGGATATAAACATGAATATTTGGGTTCACGTTGCAATAACTGATTGGGTTGTTCACCTTCTTTGACACCCTTCAACTTTTCTTAGGGTAATCAATTCGGCATCTGTAATGCAGCAGTTGATGCTACTTCTTTATTGTATAAACACTAAAACCAAGACTGGTATGATCTAATTAAACTATGCAATTTTCATGATTCTTAGACAGAAAGTGAAGGGGGCTGATCTGGGCAAGTTTCTATGTTTGAGCATCAAGGAGCATCCTCATTGCATAAATATTGGATTTGCATCTAAAAGATAGAAGAAGAGAAAGAATGGCATTCACTTTATTCATGGTTTTTATTAGAATTAATAACAAATTTATGAGCATAATTGCCCTTAAATATAAAACTACCATAACAATCCCAAACCAACTTTATGGGGGAACCTAGCTATCAGTCTATACTACTATCACCAATTTTCTTAGTGCCACGTTGAGGGTGGTAGCATTGTCACACCTCCATAAGAGAGAGAATACTCTTAAAAGTGCACTCCACAAGAAAAGTATTTAACATATCAAAAGAGAGGAATGCGTATGACTATTAGTGCCTATACCTCCTCATAATTGTAGAATTCATGGTATGTCATAGATTCTTTCGACAATTCAAAGACATTAAAAACTTACCAAAAGCTATTGGCTAAAGTTGATTTCTTATTGACTGGATATATCAAGTATCTCCAAACCTCAACCATTGTAGATTAACAAAGGGAGAATCTTTGATACGATCTTGATTGGATTGTGATCAGACCCTTATCTCTTTTTATGCTTTCTTTGGACTTTCCTTTCTAACTCTCAGGTTTCTTGCTGTAACGATTGTGATGTCTTTATCGTTTGAAAGGATGAATGAACGAAAGTCTTCTAAGTGGCACAAAGTTATTTATTCCTTATTTGAGTGAGTGCAAAGGACTTGTACCGACTGTCAGGGCAAAGATAAAAATTTCGTGTTTGGGTTGGTGGGTGGGAAGTTTTATATATTTGCTGTGCTTAGTTTTTTTTCCTTCAATTAATGAGGATTATAAAAAATTGAATTAAAAGATTTGCTCATTCGAGTTTATTTTTATTAAGCTAGAAGAGTAAAGGGCATAGTTTAGGTCAGATATTCTATATTCTAATTTAAAGCATAGATACACATAGAAATAAGGAGATGGAATTTGAAATATTAGATTAAAAAACTTGATTAAGGAAGTTCTCACCTTCCTTGTCGCTGTATTCAAGTCTATAAGCTGGTGAGAGTGAGTTGATGAGAGGGAGAGAATGAGGATTGAGCTGTTGAGGGCAGCAAACCACCCTAAGCTTTGTTGGATTAAGTCCAGTTAAGCTTTGGTGGATTAAGTCTAGCTAAGCAAGACATGACCATTTGCATTTGATATACAATTAAAGGAGTTTGTCCCTCAAATAAAACAATTTGATAATCTAAGGATTTATGCGAGCATGTACTTAGTTCATATTAGTTATTCACTGAGAAGATCTTAAGTACTTATATATGACTAAAGAACTTAAAAATACCTTCCGACTAGTCTTTTTAGATTATATCAGAACAAACTCGGCACATAATCTATATGGACTAGGAGACATTGCAGTACAAGTTCATAGAGGCTGATCACGAACTGATCATGGTGCTTGTGATTAGATTTGAGGATCCGTGCAGACCTGTTTTTAGTTCCATATCGATTATTCGCTGAGAAGATGTTGAATACTTATACAAAACTAAAAAAACCAAAAACATCTTTCAACTAGTCTTTTTAGTTTTATACCAGTTAAAGTTTGTTCAGATTCCCCTAATTCAAAGCCTGCATATGAGTCTTTGTTTTGACTGTTTTGTAATGCATTTAAGAAGACTTGTGTCTAAAGCAGTTTTTCTTTTTCTTTTTTTTTTTTTTTTTTTTTTGGTACATTAAGGGGACCTAAGCGGTCCCAAAGGGCAAAGAAAAAGGGTAAAAGAAATAACAAACAGGATTACATTCTAACAAACAAAATGGATTCCTGCTGCATCTGCCTGGACAAGAGATTCCTCTGTTAGTTAATTTGTCCGCCGGTTGATTAGCTTTCCTGAATACATCAGAGGCAAGAAATAGCTCCAGATTTGCAGCACATTGAATGATATCGTAAAGAAGGGGTTGTATGGAAGCAGTAACCATAGAGAATCTATGTTTAGATTTTTGTGATCCATGTAGGGAACAGTATGGGAGTCATCTTCCAACCATATCTAGTTTTAGTTGCTGAGTAGCTGTCGATAGACCCCTCCAAGCCTTTAGCAAAAAAAAAAAAAAATAGACCCCTCCAAGCGGCACTGAGTTCTGCTTCTGGCACCGAGTTTGCGTTGATTTTCCTTACGACCGCATTACGAAACACATCCATTGTGATCCCTTATGATGGATACGATTGATGCTGCATCTTCCATCCATTGCTAATATGGTTACCTCTTACCATAAAAAAGCTACATGAGCCCGTTGTTTGGCTATCTGGAGAGAATCAAACCTAGCATTCCCGGTAGGCCCTTGAAGCTTTTGAGCTTCATCCATATTCTCTATTAACCAAAATTGATATTAACCATCTGTATAACCAAAAACAATCAAATGTTAAAAAATCCATATAGGTATCCAATTTTTTTAACCAAAAAAATGAATATTAAAAAAATATATTTTTCTAAACTGCATGGGGAGAGAATGATGTATGCTTTAGATAAATGGAGCCCCAAGGAAAGACAACCACATTTTCCTTGCAATTGTACCTTGTTTTACAAGGCCCCAATCTCTATCATATTATTATTTTTTTAATAGATATCATCCGGCTCTATTATTCATATCTATTAATGGAGCGATGTGAAACCCGCTGCCCAATGGTAGTACATATCTGTATTAATTTCTCAACCTGCATTTGAATGAATTAATAATTCAAAATTAAAGAAAAATGATGATTTTGTCACTTCTAATTCTGGCACGGAAACATCGGAACTCAAATCATGTATGGATGCAGCAGAGTTTATCCCTATAATCTAACACTTTGGACACTTCCTGTAAACTTCATTCATTCTAGTCGAACACCACACAGTGCCTGAGCTCTATATTTTCTCATATGCAATTGTAAGAATGTTACATTTACAGCATCCAAATTAGTAGGCTTTGTTCTTACATTTTATCTAATTCATGTACCTTACATTAACCAATCCTAAGCACAACTGGAAGGCAAGAACAAGCCAGTTATGCCCCGTCCATAATTCCATTGCTCCGTCTATTGCATAAGTTAAATACTAGAACATAAATTTACAAATAAACAACTCGCATAACTGAGAAAAGTTTGGCTATCCACGACCAAAAAGCATCCTACCATCTATCTGCTTCAACAACAAACCCCTTGGCACTAAATTTGTTGGATCTGAAAAAGAGCCGCACGCACGCACGCACGCACAAAAAAACATCTCAAACAAACAGACGAACAAAAATACACATCTCATAATCCGATTTGATGGATAAATTATGTCTGGATGATAGATATCGAAATTTCCTGAAGAACAAGCATGATTCTATATTGATAGCTGAATAAACGATCCAATGTAATCGCAAAAACCGGCTCCGTGGATGAACAATAAAGATCTAATCCACAGGTTCCTATCAACTTGCGAAATACCAAAAACTTGACTTGATCTAGGCCCAATCATAGCATCTCTGGTCAATGCACTTGGCTATCAGAGACGTGGCATTGGGCCTAAGCGAGCAACACTAAAGTAAACAAAAAGTTAGATAACGTAAAACATGGATAAATCTAAAACGGAGTACAGTGATCCCTCAGTGACCCATTTAAAATCACACACAGCTAATAACTGTCATACGGCACTTCCTATCATGAGGTCATTCCTCCTCATCAGGATCAATAAACCCTACATACAACATAAACCAGACATTCTTGGAACAAAAAGAGATTCAGATAAAAAAACGAACGATATTGAGTAAGAGGACATCACTATTGCGTTACAGAATATAGAAATCACAGGAAATCGTATTTGTAGTCACTTACATTTGTAGATTACAACACCAAAATAGTCGGTTATTTAAGAATGACGATTAACAAAAATACTGCAAAGTTAACAAGTATTGATTTGATAACATTGCAGCCATCCAGAAGATTCATCAGTTCACAGGTTTTGAAAACAAATATGAAAAATAAGACCAATGAAACCATAAGAAGATCGATGGAAGTATTACAGCTATCATGACCACAGGGAGTTGGGGAAATAAAAACTTCAGTTTTTTTCCCTTTCGGAACAAATAAAAGTACACAGATGCTGATATAGAGAAGCCTCAGATAGCCAGCCTATTGATTTACATCAAATAATGGTTTATTAACCTCAGCCGGTAATTCCAACAATGTTTAGTGCTTCGTCATAGGCTTACTGAAGAGATACTCAGGATCAATGAACGATCCTCCGAGAGAAAACACCATCAACGTTCAAACCGTATAAAACAAGGAAAAATACTCAAGAGATACTCGGGATCTATTATAATGAATTTCTTGATCAAAAATTTTTGGTACAAATTTCTTGATCAAAATTAAAAATTAGAAAAAAAAATTAAACATCAAAGACCAATGTACGATCACTACGCAAATGAAAAAAACGAGCATCATCATCAGAATTGAAATGTTTTCTCATCCACAACCCAACGAATGGGGCTGTGTAGGAAGGTGTCCTAAGATTTCATTTCAAGATTTCATCACCTGATGAACGATTCCAAGATCGGCAATAAGATATATGTATATAAAGAAAGAACAATCAAAATGAAATAATTCGAGAAGAAAAGTTATAACAAAATAGAAAACAGATTCAGAAACGAAAGAATGGATGCGTCACTTGGACTTTTTAGATCCTCAGTTCAAGTGTTGGATTAGAATACCATTATTTCATCCTTATCTGTTGATCAAATCGAATAATGCATATCAACTAAAAAACAGAACTTTGAATTAAAAAACGATTCTTTGAAAAAAATGGTGCAGAAGATTTACTCAGTGGTGGCGATTGAAAGTAATGGTTCGATTCTGCCAGCGAGCGTCCTCAAGAACAAAATTTCAGAAGAGGGAGCTCTGTTATCCTCATCGCAGCCTTCTCCACCGATCCCCAAATTCGAGATCGAAGGAAACAACAAAATAAACCAAAAAAAAACATAAAACATATGAAACCAAAGAAAAAAATGCGGATCGAACAAGAACAAAGCCTAACCCTAAACCTAATTCTTCCCTCTGGAGAAGAATGCTCAGTTCAGCGGGATCGTCGACATACAAATCCCTCAAAGTGAGAGACCTGCGATCCGGTCTGTTGAGCTTGAAATTTTCCGAGTCATCACCGCAATCTCTCCTTCAAGAGGGAAAACAAACCACCCCTAATTCTAAAGAAAATCTTTTGGGGGAAATCCTAACCTAAATCGAAGAAGCCCTAGAAACTGCGGGTGCCGAGCAGGATACGCCCTAGCCGGCTTGGATGCCCACGGGTATATATAGATCTGGGATTAGGGTTTCCATCGAGGTGACCGGCTAGTGCCGGTGAACCTGGGGGCAGTTCTGGCGTATGACCGGAAGAGTCTGGAAGGACCACGACGTGGACGGCCCAGCTCGTTCCAATTAATGGGCCCCCACCCGATTTGGCTTGATGACCACTTAACAAAAAAAAAAAAAAAAAAAAAGCGCTCTACTAGGAAGAAATAATAGATTGCAGAATTTTTTTACATTAATACCTTCCTAAATATTAAATTTTTGTATGAATACTTTTTCAAAATTAATATTTTTATATATATATATATTTTTATAAAATACTTGTTTTGCTATTTTACTTTTTTTTCTTATTGTTTTTGCATATGTATCCAAATCATCTAACGCCATTAAAACTTAACGATTTCAAATTAAAATAATTAAAATATTCTTAATAGGTAGATGTGCACAAAGAAACATTTATAAAGCGATCGCGGTGGAAGACAAAAAAAGTAATTTCAAAATTCTATTTTATTTTTAATTAAAATAAATATGATTTTTATTAATGGTGTTAGAAAAACTGTTATATTAGAAGTATTTGTGCGGAAATTGTATTTTATAAGAGTACAGAAATAAATATAAATTTTAAGAAAATATTTATATAAATTTTAATTTTTAGCAAGATATTTATGGAAAACTCTCTGCATAGAAAGCCGAAAAAGGTTACCGTAAACTTGGCAGTTCACTGAAGGAATAAGATACTGGTGGTGCTGATTTTTGTTGTTTGAGACGATGGAGGCTGTTTGCTTCATGCGAGAGCAATATATTTGCAGCATCAAGTAGTTTTTCTTGCGAATAAGGGGTTGAATACTAAGTTACTTTTTAGTTCATTTTAGCTGTGTGTTTTAGGGAGATTGTTCCGCTATCATTCAACCATCAATGGCTCTGCAATCTTGGTCCACCCTTTTCGAGTGAAATCGAAGCCATGATCTCAATGTTTTTTTAACAATTTCGAGCCACCCACATCCAAAGGGAGTGCGATTGCATGGCTTATTGCCTCTCAAATTTTGGTACTAATATTGGATGTAGAGTGGATTGAATTTCTCATTAGCATGATGATTTGATCTGCAGAAGTGTCAAGTATTATACATGTATATGTATAAAAATCAAACAAGTCTACTAATTGTCCAGTGTGTTAAAATGCTCATACGAGATATTTGCTGGAAATAGAAAGTTTTAGTTTGGCCTCTTCACTTACCTGACATTTGCATCTAGTGATGTTCAATAAATCACATATCACTTAAATTGTTCTTCCAGCGACTTCAATTAATTGAAAATTTAAAATTGTTTTTCTAATCTATGGCCTATCCATGTTATGATAAATCTAATCATAAAAGAAAATACAAGATTTTCTCTTTTGATTTGCTTTTCGTTTACATGGTTGCACCTCCAAGACTATATGTTCAAGTATCTGGTAAATATATGTCATTTTTAACAAATTCTCATGAGAAATAGAAAACGGTTAAGATCAATTTATAATTTCTATTGGTATCGAGTTTTTTTTTCTATTGGTTTTGCTGATATTCATTCTACTCCCAATAAATGCCATGTTTTTTGATAGTAGGATTATTGAAAGACTTATTCTGTTAAGGCTCACCTTGGGAGGGGATTGCATTCACGTCGAAGGAGATCCTGTGTTCAGGTAGATCCAAAGTCACTACAGGACAACTTATAGGTATTCATTGCTACAGAACATCCATAGGCTAATACCTTCTAGGCAACTCATATATATAAAAAGACGAACAGAGCAGCTAATTAGGTTACCTTCTATAATATTCAGTATTTTGGTGGTATTTTATGGGATAGTTATGAAATTATTTCTTTTTTTCTTATCTATCTTTTATCTTGTGACTTTATTAGATGCATTGCTATTAAAAGTGTATGACCTATCTGACCTATCAAAAGAAAGAAGGATTTATTCTGTTCGTATGGAAGTGCAGATTGTATGCTCCTCTTCTAGTACGGCCTTTTGTAGCTAGACTAGATGTCTCTGCCAGCTTTGGCTGCATTTTTTTTCTCTTGTTACCGAGTTTTTAGCGACCATAGATGGCGCATGATGCAGCAACAACAAGCTACATAAAATTGATGTATATTTCACGAATAAAATGTTTTTAAATTGGAGCTGTCCCATGACCGATGGGAAAACGTCCAATCAGAAACTAAAGCAAGGGGTTCACCCATCAAGTTTGTGGTCATCAAATTAACTTTGATCGTGAATAAACCTCATTTCGAGGTTTTGACGGCAATACCGCTGAGGAGGAAGAGTTGGCTTTATAGTTAGGAATCATGACTTCAAATTATTGCAGCAGGAAGACAGCATATTTTTGATGAGTCTATAATTGAAGCAAAGTTGAGAGCTGTATAGGGAGGCTTCATTCATGCTAGATTAGTTTTGAGAGTGGACAATGCTTATCTCGAACGTGACTCAGCTATGGTGGTCGATTAGATTCAGGCCTAGCACAGCTATGATAACTGGCATCCGCTACTCCAAAATACCCGTGGGCTTGCTTTCTTCCGGACTACTAATGTACATCGACAGACGAACAATACTGACTGGGTTGCTTTCCATGCTACGTACTATTTAGAAAAATTTCTCTGAAAGAGTTTTAAGTATGTTTTTTTTTTCTTCTATTATTATTATTATTATTATTATTTTGGACCTTTCTCGATGTATATAAAAAAAAACTGCGGCTCACAAGTTTTTCCAAAAAAAAAAAAAAAAAACCTCTGAACCGAGCGAACCAGGGAGTGAACTGGACCGCGCGACTCAGATACGGCCGGTTCAGAAACCATCGATAATTAGATGGCGCTACCCCAGCCGGGTCCGCTTTCCCGGTCTCCTCTTGCTCTCACGTGCACACCCGGGGCACCCGTGGCCAACAAACGTGTGAATCCTCCGAGTTCTATGCGTCTATAAACGGACCCTTCGCCCCTCGGATACAAACCCAAATCTCAGCCGCTCGTTTTCTCCAGCCACGATCGAGGCTAGGACAGTGAGATCCCCCTCGCTCTCCTCCGAAAACCCTTGCCCTTCACTCTTCGCCTCCACGATGGCGGCGACGCCCACCGACACCGCGGATAACAATGGCGCTGCGGCCTTGGAGCAGTCCCCGGAGGCCGAGGCCCCCGCTGTTGAGGCCACCGAGGTGGAGGAGGAGGCCCCGGAACCGGAGGAGGCCTCCGATTCAGCGGCGGAGGAGGCCTCCGATTCAGCGGCGGAGGAGGCCCCCGATTCAGCGGCGGAGGAGGCGTCCCCCGCCACGACCGCCGAGCCGGAGACGGAGACGGCGCCGGCGCAGACGCAAGGCGGCGAGAGCAAGAGGTGGCCGGGGTGGCCTGGGGACAACGTGTTCCGCCTGATCGTGCCGGTGCTGAAGGTGGGGAGCATCATCGGCCGCAAGGGGGAGCTCATCAAGAAGCTCTGCGAGGAGACGCGGGCGCGTGTTCGTATCCTCGAAGGGGCTCTTGGCACCTCTGACCGCATTGTGAGTACTCTCCTTGCTTTACGCTTGACGGGATTCTAGGGTTTTGCTTGCTCTCTTTGTTTATAGGGTTTTATTGGCTTGTTCTCATTTTTGTTCGATCTGCTCCGTTTATATCAGCATCTTGCTTCGTTGATCTGATCGTTTTCTCGATCGCCATCTGAAAGGGATTTGTGCGGATGACTGGATTTTTTTTTTTTTTGAACTCTAAACTTAATGACCTTTATTTTTTTGATCAAGAAGCTTGAGTTATGTTGAGTGGTTGCATTGTGAGAGTTCCTAATTGGTTATTTTTTCCGTTGTGATGTAACTTAATGAGCTTTTGTAGACCCTTTTTCTTTTGTACTTCGTTGTATTGAAGCCCCATTAAAGTGTTAACGGACTTCTTTTTTTTCTAAAAAACAGGTTTTAGGATTTGGATTTTGCTTTATTTGTAGCCCTGGAATTTCCAAGATTTTGATATGAATCTTCCATTGCCTATGCTACTTAAGAAATGAGAGAAATAAGGAGCTCTCTTTTCATGTGAGGTTTCTCTTTTCCACTGTATTTCCCTGTAAATTTCCTTGTTATTCTTTCTACATTTCTTCAAAATCAGCTTTTTGAAAATTATAGGAAGATCTTTGCATGCACTTGGCGCATGATTCACCTGTGTAGGGAATTGCCATTATTGTACCAAAGTATTGATTTAGCAATGAAATTTTTATACTACATTGAGCTTACTGTATTTGCAAAGTCTGTGAATATACATTCATTGCAAAAATTGGTCTTCTATCGGGTTTATTTATGAATCTGAAAACATTATGGAATTTATATACCGATGTGTATTCATAAGATCTAGCTCTGTTCCATTTGATGTTTGATTATTCATGTATTTAACCTGCTTTCAAGGGAAAAATTTGCTGTTATCCATGGGTATGGTATCAAGAAACAACAGGTATAACAGTCTTGTAGAGGGAGCAACATGCATAACAACCTCTTCAGCATGCTTACACTTTTAATTTCATGAACACTACAGCATGCCGTCTGGTGTCGAGATGGATGACCTCTCAAGTGGAGCGTCATGCACCATTTGGAAATTTGCATTGAATAGTAGAATAGATATGCATGCTGTGTATACATGCATGCATGCGTACATATGTTTTAGTATTGTATTCATATGAAAAATCTTTACTCTGCTATATTGAATTTGTCCTCTTAATACCTATGGTGAGGTTTATAAACTTGTCTGGAGTTAATGCTGAACTGAAATTATCTGTGACAGCTGTAGATGTTCTGCTGAGTTCAAACTGTTTTGTATCCAAATAAGTTCAAAAGCATTTGCTTTGAATGCTAGACTATATGTCTTAGAGGGATAAAGCCATCATATAAATATAATATTCCTTGCTGGACAGTTTGTAATATTTTCTTCCCATGCATAGGTTCTGATATCTGGAAGAGAAGAGCCAGATGCAGAAATATCACCAGCAATGGATGCTGTTCTAAGAGTATTTAAACGTATCAATGGTATAACAGAAAGTGGGGGCGATGGTGCTACCCCAGCTTCTGCTGCACCTGCTTGTTCAGTTCGGTTATTAGTAGCATCATCTCAAGCTATTAATTTGATCGGGAAACAAGGTAGCTTGATCAAGTCAATTCAAGAGGGTAGTGGTGCCACAGTACGGGTTCTTTCTGGAGGTATATTCCTTAAGCATCTCTGTGAAGTTAATGACCATTTACTTAGATTCTCCACATGTAAAATGTGTAGATATTTTCTCTTGATATTTCTGAGCTAAATTTTGTATGAAAAAGTATCCTAATCAAACTTGTTGTAGCTGATTATACTTATGTTGTTAAGATTTTCATGTCGAAATTAATGTGTGAAAAGGTAAAGTGGAGCTTGCATATTTCTTTGTTGGAAGAAGTAAGGTTTGCTGATTTACATGCTTGTTAATTTGGTTAAGCTGTTGCTTGCCATTTAAAGTAAATTGATTTTGAATCATTTAATGCATTTAAATGGACTTCTGAATGATCTGGTGTTAAAAAAGAGAAAAATATATTGCCTAGGCACTTTACATAAAATTATGACTAGAAACAAACTATTGTGCATAATATTATTGCGGACTCTAGGAGTAGAAGTGGATACAACAAGGTATAAAACTTCGAATGAAATTAATTAGCATGCTAGATGAATACACGATCTAGTACATCAACCATGCTAGTGAATTATTATAAGTTGTAAGACACTAGGTACGTGAAAGTTTTATATAAATTCTGGCAATTGCAATATTAAGATTTCAATGGTTAAATGGATTAAGCGGCTGCTTAAATACTTAAGTAGACCGAACAGCTTCTTGGACTCTGAGCAGATATTAGTTAAGTGGTCATGCATTGTGCTTTTGTTTGAGCACTTAAACTTTCATTTTTCTAATACTGCTGACTTGTAAATGGTGCTAAGCTGATGAATTTGGTTTTGGGGCTTAAGATGCACATATGATGCTTCGCCATAATCGAGGGATATTTGATTGCTTGGTGGTAAATATTTATTTGAGATCTTGATGATTTTCTTATTTGCCAAGGGTTTGGTTGCCAGCACCCTTGGCTCAATTTCATTTGATTCTTGCTGGGATAAACAGAAGAGAGGGAATTTGCCACCTCCTTGTCGACATTTACATCTAAGCTACCTAAATTCTTTTACCTGGTTGAGGTATTGGTTTTGGCGCTTGTTGGTTCAAATTGGTAATACTTGTAGAATTCTTTCTGCTTATTGTAAAAACTATCAAAATCTTATAAATTGGACTGAAAAAAAAACCCAAATGCCCTCAAATATTTTTTTACCGTCCATGCCTGTAATATAACTAAGATAATACATAAGAAATCTTAAAACACTGGTGTGTCTTTGGAACCCTGGACGGGCTTGATTATTTTATGTACTGCAACCTGTGTTTTACTATTATCACTTGTAATTCACACTTAAACTACTTTGATCACTTGTAATTCACACTTGCCATCTGCCTCATGATTTTTAATATTTGTAATCAATGTATCAAGATTTGAAATTCCTTAGATTACACCACAAACCAAAAGTTTGCATATGCATGAAAAATCGAACATGGAATATCCTGATGAATGCAATTGTGGTTTTTGCATCTTTTTTGAAGATTAAAGAATTTGATACCTGATTTTGGTGTCTGATATTGACATATCAACGGTAAAGCAATGTGATGTAACATTATAGCATCTCAGATATTCTAAATTTTCTTAATTGAAATTAAAGAATTAAAAGGCTAGTTATACTATTAATATTTTGGTGTTAAACTTCATCCGTCCATTTTGTATCAATGTCTGGTATTGAAAATAGAAGTAGTTCAATGCACAATTCACTTTCCATTAGTTGAACATTTATGTTCTATATGTATAGTAAAGTTGCCCGTTCTATTCTAGATGGAATGTATTGAGACATTATGCAATGGGGTGTAAGATGACCTAGACATTGATTTGCCATGCTGCTAGTTGGTAATATCTTGTTTTGTTTATCTTACCAATTTTAACTCTATATTTCTAATTACCTCCAATTTAAATGTCTATTAGATGGAGAATTGTTATCTTTTTTCTAGTTCTCTTGTTTCTGCCATAGATTCTGAGTTTTCAATGTTTGCTTTCCTTCTTTATCCACCCTTGTTTTTAGTTCCAACTTCATGTTTGATGGAAGCTAAACTTAGTTGTTTTATCAGAAACAATTACCACGTGTGACTGTAGCCTTCCTCTCCAAATATTTTGTTCTAATCATGACTTTAGTCGTTTAAAATCTAGCACATCTTTAGTCCTATCTATGATTTTTGATTTGATCTTTCTTAGACAACACTTGCTATTATCTTCTATTCATGCATCATGGCTAATCCTAAGTTGATCACAATCACATTTTTTTTTCTTATGTTAGCGGCTGATTCCTTCTTATTTATCATCTGAATTTACCCTAATTAGTTGACTTTGCCTATTTCTTGAATGGACTTGGGTATTACAGACATATCAGTTCTAGCCTTATATTTATCGCATGTTGTGACCTAGTGACCTTGTTGCAATCATTATATTCTTTCTTATACTCTGATAGAATTTTTGTGTATCGGTTACGTTATTTTTCACAAACCTTATTCAAAAATATGTTTGGCGTAATCTTTATCCATTTGTCCATTATGTATAATCTATAATGATGTTTGGAGCCACTATTTTTTGTTTAAAAAGAGGCTTATTTCTTTCTTGCCTGGAGGCATCTTGGAAAATACTTGCTTGAGGGTTGTCTCTCCACAAGTCTTGAGGCTTATTGGTTAGGCTATATATCAGAAATGAAAGAGTTAAAAGTTCCAAATATACGATCCATACATGCAAGTTGTCTTATATTACAAGAATATGACCTGAGGATTTGGTCATCTTCACCAGAAAATAGAAGGGAAGATATTCATCTTTTCATATATTTGTGCATGGAACTGACTGTGGATTTTTATTGTTAAACAAGGTATGGCAAGATATGAAATTTGACACTAACCATTAAGATTTGTCCATTTGCATGTGGAATATGGGATCCATTACCAAAATTTGCACTCATTCCAAGCATAATTCAACATCCTGTATTCTGCTCTTCCCATTATGTATTCTACATTTTGGACCTTTTAGAGAAATCAATAAGGCCTAAGTTTAGGGTCTCTGTACAATTGTTGCTTACCAATTGCATAAGCTAAAACTCTTTCACCAATAAGTTAGGTTTTGTCCATTAACTGCCCTTCTGGGTCTGATAGCAAACCTAGCCCTTCAGCAGAGCTATCCCAGTCATTTAGAGGGTTGATATCATCATGTTCTCATGCTGAAACTAATAATATCCTCTTCTTCTCACAAGGATATGAATTCAACTTAGCTCAAATTTACAAAGTTTGAACAAAAATGTTGGCTGGGTCTAACCGTTTAGCGATCTGTGATGAAAGAGAAAATAGGTAATTAGTCACCTGTGACCATTCCGAACCATTATCTGTATTCACTGAATTGGACTTAAGTCTGGCATCAGCAAACAATTAATTGTACAATATCGAACAAGAATTCAAACTAGGTTCTATGCCTGTTGACTCTTCTGAACCAATTTCTGGATTCATCGAACTGGACTTAAATCTGGCATCAGCCTCCATGTAAGGAACTCAGTAATGGCATCTAACAGAAGAATGTTATGCAGCATTTAATCATCTCACTTTTTATTTTTTCTAATGTATTATATATTGCTCACTTGTTTTGGGTCTGTGAACTGTCTAAAAAAAATTAAGCATAGGCTGAGATGTACCAATCATTTGACTCATGCGGTAGGTTGTGGCCCCATGTTACAGACATTATCCAATTAGAGTAAGTTCCTCCTTCAGCCATATGACGTGCTTTTGAATTTTCATTCTCTGCGGGCCTGATCACATGAAATTCCTGAACACCAGCTGCCTCTGAATATGAACAAGGAACTCCCTTTTTATGCCCATGCATCATAAACTGTTTGATAGTGCTTTAATTTAAGTTTGGAATGATTGTGCTCAGATTTAAATTTTTTTCTTTGGCATGCCATTTGTACATGTGGTCCATAACATCTTAATCTTTCTATTGCTAGATGAGTTGCCATTCTATGCAACCACAGAAGAAAGAATTGTAGAGATACAGGGCGAATCCTTGAAGGTTCTCAAAGCACTAGAATCAGTAATTGGGCATCTCCGGAAGTTTTTGGTTGATCATAGCGTGCTTCCTTTATTCGAAAAGAGTGTAAGTTTCTTTTTTGAAGAGGACTGGAATTTAACTTTTATGTTTTGTTGATTGCAGCAAACTGATGGTTACTATGTTCTTTTCCCCTCCCTCTCCTTTAGTATAATGCGCCAGTCACTCAAGATCGTCCGGTGGATGCTTGGGCCGATAAAACACAGTCCTTAATCCATGCGCTGCAACAACCGGTAATTGGAAATGATTATGCTCCTCCGTTGAAGCGGGAATCTCTGTTTCTAGATCGTGAGTCTCAATTAGATCCACAAATTCCACGGAGTGGACTGTCATTATATGGACAAGATCCTGCTCTCTCTGGGTTACGTGCTTCGGGACTGGGGCGTGGTGGTGCTTTAGTGACTCAGGTCCAATTCATTTTCTGTTTATTCTTAATTCTTAGTTTCAAAATAATTATCTCTTTAAGGTTCTATTTTGCTTGATTCAGTATTTAGTGTTGAGTAGCATTCAACTATAAGCTATAAGAGTTTATGTTACTATAATTTTATTCTTGGACATGTGTGATGTGCATAAGGGGAAGCATAGATAGCTAGGATCCCTTATCTGATTGAGGACATATGTTTTTCGTTTACCTTGATAGAAATGCTTCTACTTTGGCTGCTCTACTTCTCTTCTTTCTTTCCCTTAAAGAGAGCAAGAACCTAGCCAAGAGGAGCGTGCCTATCAAAAATGTGAGTTTCTATGGCTATTTGGTGGATGGAGGTATTAGGTGGTCTAATAGTGTTAGTTTTCTTTTTTCCTTTTCCTTTTTATCCATCTATTTTAATTATGACATGGAACTCTTACATGGGTGGCTTGGAACATGAATGGGTGTCTCAGGCTTTTCCATCTTATATTAGTTATATGTTTGAAGCGATGCATTCGCTAGACTAAGCTTTGATGTGGCATTATGATTTTTCTTTGATAAAGGTTCTTTCGTTCCATTGTCTTTGTTTTTTACATTAATAGAAATGTTTGTCAAAATCCTTAATAGAAGGTATATATAACTTGGTGTGCCTGTTGAAGTTTAGTCTCTTAAATTCATAAGACAATTTTGGTAGGAACTTACAATTTTTCTATAATAAGCGTGCATTCATCTTGCTTGAGGTTATTATATGGGAATGAGTCAAAAAGCTACTAAGGCACCTTCATTGCTTGTTGAAAGTGCATGAAGGTTGTTAACGATTGATTTATTAAACCTTTAATTTCAGGTGTCTTAGCTTGGATTCTAAAAGGTAGTTATTGATGTTTTAAAGCAGCTATTTGTTTTGCCCAGTCTAGTTGCATATGCTTGATTATCATTTTTTGAAAAGTGGCACTTTCTTCATTTATGCTAGATTTTGTTTTCAGGAAGATGACAGCTAGGAAAACCCATACTGTGCCTCCATCTTTTGTAGGTTTTTGATTATCAGTTTTCATAATTGACTTGGCTAAAACCAACTGAATAAAACAGCCCTTGAAAGATTTAGGCTACTTTCTCTCATTAATTGTATGTTGTAACATTAGTGTTTAAACTAAATGTCCAAGGGAACATGTAGAGTTCCCTTGGTGGGTTACCAACTTAAACTTCTTCCAAGTGAGTTGTTGATAAGCTGGTGTTTTCGAAACTTGTCTCGTTTATTATGATTAATTTCTCAGTGCCTTCACCTGAAATCATTGTTTGAAATATTCCGAGATTCAGATCACCCAGACAATGCAAATTCCACTGTCATATGCGGAGGACATCATTGGTGTAGGAGGAGGAAACATAGCATACATCCGCCGCACTAGTGGAGCAGTACTTACTGTTCAAGAGAGTAGAGGAATGCCTGATGAGATTACTGTTGAAATCAAGGGCACTTCTTCACAAGTTCAGGTTGCTCAACAGCTCATTCAGGTGAAGTATCTCATTTTTTTCGGGAGGGAACTCATCTGAACCTTGGGCGTAGAGAAAATATTTTGCATAATAGCTCCACTGAGTAATAGTCTTTTCTTATTTATATCCGCAGGAATTTATAGCTGGACATAAAGAACCACTAACAAGCAGTTATGGAGGTCTTGATACTGGCTTGAGATCAAGTTATTCTCAGTTGGCAAGTACAGCTTATCCATCATCATCATTTGCATCTCAATCACATGGTGGTTATGGGTCCTCTGGATTAGGAGGATACGGCGGCTATAGGCTTTAAGCTGAGAGACACGGAGCCAGCTGATTTTCTGTTTTTTTGGTCGCACCATCAACTCTCAGTTGGTTTCATGCCTGTAAAGATTTAGAACAGCTATTAATCTTCGAGCTACTTTGTTTTAGACGTGTATCGTTTGGCAATCCTCTTGTTTTGCAATCAGACATTGCAAATTATTAAATATACCATTAGGCGAACTGGATCAGTGCTCCCATTTGTTTGGGAAAACTCTACTCTATATATATGTCGAAGCTTCTGTTCAGTGCGTGTTGGTGGCTAGTTGGGGTGAATGAGTATCTAGCATTGAGTTTTGACCTTGTCGATGATACCGGGGCCAGATTCGCCAGCAGTGTTATCACCCTAGCAGTACCATTATCCAAAGCAGCCATGGATTTTATGGTAGTTCGAATTTCAGTAATAAACGTATGAATCACAGGTTATCTAGCTAATATGCGAACCAGTGGCAGATGGTGATAGCATATGGGGAACCATCTCACTTTTTCTTTTAATGTTACCATCTCCCAGATGGTTCAGGATGCACTAATTTTGCTCCATCACAGCTGCGTGCTGATTTCAAGCTGTTATGTTCCATGAAACTTCGTGCTCCCACATCTTTATTGTCATTGGATGTCTAGATTTTTTACTGGGGCAGTAGAGAATAGTAACAGGTGCATTTATCACATTTAGCAAGGCCTCCGCTATGAATTTGTTTCCGGTGCTTTCATGCCTGCCAAAACAAAAGGTTTTAAATACATCACTAACAATCCAGTTATGTTAATTTAAGTGGAAGGTCAGTGGTTTGATAGGTTGGCGTACGGCATTAGGTACCAGGATGCGAGGAAATGTCTATTAAACATCTCATTTTCCATAGCATTGCTCACTCAAAATACATTTTGCATCGCACTGAATCTCCCTTCTAATAAGATGAGAGAGTTATTTGTTTTTTGTTTTTTGTTTTGTTTACCTCGGCACACTAGCCTTGCATAAGAACTGTTATCTGAGTTCCTAGACAAAATGCTATACAAAGGTAGCGGAACAGGTACAGAGCAGGTTCTTAGAATATCACCAGAATGATGGGCAGCAGGCGGCCCAAAGTTCATGCTAGAGAGCTGTTTGTTTGGGATTGAAAGCAGCTTCAAAGTGCAAGTTGGATATTCAGCATTTTAGCAGGGGATAAATGCCATACAATTTTATTTTATTTAAGCTGGGAGAAAGCACATTCCAGAGTTCCTATGAGAACGGCATTCACATTAACTGTATTTAGGAAATTATAAGCCAGGTGAAATAAATAACGGAGAAGTCATCGGCCTGTGACCTGCACTCTAACTGTGGCTTCTTCTGAGGTTGTTAGATCTAGATGTTCTGCTCCCTTGCAGTGATGGGCCTTCAATATAGTATTGGAGGAAGTGAATAAATATGGAACGCATATCTATTTGCTTGAGGTGACATAACCATCAGACGAGCTTCGACAGAAGTTGCTGTAAGACACTCTTATCATATGTTTTGATGAAAAGCATGGACTGTGACTCTGAGTTAAGTTGAGTTCCTAGGTGGCGATATGCCTTGTATCTAATGGTTGTTTGATAGGATTATGAACTTAGTCCATGTTAATTAACCTTGCCCATAGATTCCACATCTCTTGGAATTGTTAAACATTCTGTAGGTTATCATGGTGTTGTCCTTGAAAAATTATGTGCAAACTAGTGCAACTTAGCTCAGTTCACTCACATAAGTAGGCAGGCTCCTAGCCATAGAGTTTGCAATGATGTATAGAGGAACCGATAAGCATTGGAATCCTATAAAAAATCTTCAACTTTCTTGGTTATAAGAATGACAAACTCCATGTGGAGGGTGATAGAACCATTCATCTGCAGGATGAGTGCTGCTCAGCTGGACTAAACTATAAGTCCACATGACACTTCTTTTCTCGTCAGCATGACATCATAGAATGGTGTTGGGTTCCACAAGTTGTGTTAGAATTATTATGTAATGGGAGAAGGTGGTGCTCAAATGATTTTTCTTTTTTTTTGATCGACGGGCCCTCTTTATATGGTTTCCAGCCATTACTCTGTTTTGAATATTTTTTTGAGTTTCTTCTATAAATTTGTGAGTAATGCTCCATGCGCAACTGAGATAAAAAAAATATGCTTTCACTTTTGCCCAGAACATGTGGAAACCAACATCAGTTCCATTTACAAATTATAATAGATATATTGAACGAGGGCATTCTCTTCACAACTTTATATGATAATAGCATTTCACGATCCATGAACCAAGGGATGTGATTTTCCCAAAAATTTATTTTAGTACTCTTTTTGCTAGTCTCTAAACATGGTATTACACCATGTTATCATGTCCGCAAGTGCCTAAAATATTAACGATATTCTCTCATCCTTCTCTTAGTCTCCGTCTCGGCATCTCCCCCGAATGGAGTTTAATTGTCTCATCATGTTGAGGTCGTGTTCATGCCAACCAAAATCCATAATAACGAGCATCATCCCAGCAAAAAAGAGCTAATATTTGTTTTTATATATTCATCCGAATCAAACAAAGCATGGAATCACCATTTTTATTGCACATACCAAAGAGCAGTTGCACACGCTAATTACCAACTTTTTTAATTGCTACTGATCAATTTATAAGTAGGGAAGGTCTTCCTAAGCACATCAAGCCAGGAATTCTTAGGCTAGCTGAATGGCCGTGTCATACGCCACCCCTGCCTTCCAATCTGAGGGGATGACACCATTCAGCGCGACCCAACTCTGGCCGCCGTCGTCACCCGTCAAAATTCTCGCATTCATTTGGCCCCTTGGAGGATTCGCCATGTCCCACACTCCACCATAGGCTCTGCGCATCCGCTTCCATTCCTGGCAGTCCTCCTGCATCCAAGAAGAGAGATCCACATGAATTAGATTCATGGAGATGATACTGAGAGAGCCAGCCATATGCCAGTGGGACTTATGAATCTTTTACCTGCCACAATTCGACGGCCAATATGTCCTTCTGGCCTGCTTGGTAGATTATGATGAGGGCCAAGTAATTCGGAAACTTGCTGTGTTGTGTGACCTGAAGCATCATATTGTATCCTGGGTATCGACATGGGATCCTTCATGAAGAAAACAAAGGGGAAAAGAAGTAATAATGTTAGAAGTCATAAAGCAACAAGATCTTTTGAGCTTTCACTCAAATGTTATCTTAGCAAAGTTCGCAGATAATGAATAGAACTCAGTAAAGATACATATAATGAACTCTCATTCTCCTGTAACTAAAAGTATTTCCGTACTAAAATCCCATTTAGTAGCATATTCTCATCATTTGATGGTGTTATCTTATAATGACCATGTGATCTTTGTATGCTTTGCATTAATTTCACCATGATATTTATCTTTCTTTGTTTTTTAGTTCCAGCACTTTTAGTGGAACTAAGATGTATTCTCTTCTTTCCATGCTGGTCCAATATATATATATATATTATGCATGATGGTCTTTAATTAACTACGAACTCGGCCTCCCACTAGATAAAATATCCCCATCAGTCTGAAATCCAAAGGCCAAGAGTCAAGAGCTCAGAAAGCTATCATAAACTACGCCATGGTTGTCATTACCTCCTGTACTCGACGTCTATCACACCAAAAGCCATCAGTTCAATAGCCATGTTTGATCTTGCAAGCTTAGCAAACCCCCTGGCACTCAGGATGAAGTCAGTGTTATCCCCCTGACCATAGTCAGTGACCACAATCTTCACACCATCCTCGTTGCAGAATTGAGGATGGGTGCATCTCACTTGGTAGCATGCGCCGCAGCCCGTGCCATTTCGATACAGCCTAGAAACAGCCCCGACGTCGCCGCCATTAAGGCTTCTACCAAACTCACCATACCCGCATGCTCCTCCTGTTGCATCCAAAACCATCAGACAAAAACTAGGCATTAATTCAACTGTAACACCAGACATGAAAGTATAGACAGTATCACAGTGCCCACAAATGCATGTGTTAGGAGTTGGTAAGAGTGTTATTAATTAATTACTTGGAGTGCCCGAGCAATCCGGGCTACCGTAGTAGGTTGCGCGCGAGCGAGTGAAGGTGCTCTGGGAGCTTGAGAGCATAGGGAAGAAGAAGAAGAGGGATAGTAGGCAAGAGAAGGTGAGAGTAAAGGCCATGGTTGCCTCTGAGAGTAATGACAAGTTTTGCGAAAGGTTTAAGAGGCCAGAGAGGAGAAGAATGGAGTGAGAGGTGAGATGCTATGGAGGAGACGTGTTCTATATTTATAGTGGTGAATGGAAGGGATGATTGCCAGGCTTGATGTGGCGGAAAGGGAGATGACTTGTGATACCTTTTTCATTCCACCACCTTTTATGTGCCGTCCAGAGTAAAAGGTGGGTGTTTGGTGTCCCACGGAACGCCCTTACAGACCCACAAGACCGTTTCCACAGAGCAAGAAGTCTCTTGCCTAACCTCATTATTGTGTTAAATTTTGATGGTACTCGTACAACTAGGTGAGTGCCTTCTGGATTTAAGAAATACCGAGAGTGCGAGAACTCCCTTCACTAGTGGTGGTCAATGGGCCACTAGTCTTCTAGCTAGATGGACTCGTAGCCATCGGATGAATTGATGGCTCGGTTGTGATTGCATACCCAACTTCTTAGTGATTGTCTTACGTCAGATACATGCATGCATCCTTTCTCTAAGCGTTTAGTCCAAGCATTGAGCAAGGAGTCTTTTATAACAACTTCTCGATAAAGTAAGAAGAGTTTGGTGATGATTCACTGATTCTACGATGGTGGTGGTGGTCTTCTTGTTCTTATCTCCACGTTTCCAAGAGCCGTTTCAGAGGATATTCTAAAGGCTGGGGTACTAGGGGCCTTACGGTCATGCCTGAGTTAGGGGCAAAAGCACCGAGCAAGAGGAATGAGTATTTCTCTTGGACCCGCCATAGGCAAGTGGGCTTATGAGGTGGATATTCTACGCTGCTCTTTCACCATAATTTCCCATCAGTAGTGGGATTCACTTGGGTGGCATTTGTCATAGGATGATAGTTTTCATTAAAATGAATTATATGTGCACTTGAAATATATACATTTAGATCATCATGACTAGGTTCTTCTGCACGACTCTACATGCGATCATGAAAATAGGATTCGATCATCTTGTCTTTCCTTCGAGCAATAATTCATCTTGTTAGTTTAGGTGGATTGACGACACTACCTATGTTGGGAACTTTTGTGGAAGTGATAAGCTTTGAGTATGTTAGTAATTTGGGATTGATAAATAGGAAAAAATTGTTGGTTGATGTCCTCCTAAATTGGTCGAATTCAAATTTTCATAATCATGATTGTTGGCGCAAAGTTTCTCATATTGATTGGGCTTTGCTTACTGTATCTTGGGAAACTAATGAGTCAAATTGCAACAAGGTGCATATTATCTCTTTGTGCTTTGATATTCTCTTTCGTTTCTTGACATAATATTCATTGAGATTGGTTACCTCATGTATGACAATGCCAAGACATGGAAGTGGGGAAGTTTGATTACTGATGTCAAATGAAATATCAATGCTTTGTTTTTGTACCAAAAGAAAAGAAGAACTTTTTTAATAAAGAAATAAACATACTACTCTTTCACCTTTCTTTGAAGCATGAACTGATTAAATATACATCCATCAATTCACATAAATAGCATAAACAAATTCTTTACTGAGATGTAATGACTGCCCATCTTCCTTTCATCTGCATTGCAATATGCCTAAGTGCTCGCGAATGATCAACAGAAAGCATCATCATGGAAATCCTCATGCAAGGCACTAGATCTGCTATCTACTGAAACTACGAAAACAATCAGATCATAGATTCTGCATAAGATTTTGGGCAAGCATTTGTATTCAAGATTTTCCTCACAATTTGCTCCAAGACACTGCAGGATTTTTAAGTCTTTTCGCTTCACTCTCTAATCTCTATACATCCCATGTTCACCTAGATGCTACAAAATCCAATTAGGAAAACATTGCTTGATTCGATTCGGTGCGTCGAAGATGAAATAAGAAAATTTATCATGAGAGAAGTCTACAAATTGCGCCAATTCCCCTGTGCCATGTCAGCTATCTTAGAGGGTGTTGTGTCATGCATTGCAGTCGACAACATTGCATTTCCAATTAAATCTCTGAAAAGGTTTTGCTTGTCACCTCATTAGAATTTTGGAGGCCAGTTGCACAACTATAAAGCAAAGAGACGCGGAGAGAGAGATAGAGAGAGATCCCATTATTATGCTTAGTTGTAGAGGAAAAAACAGGGATGGACCAACCCTTATCCTTCCACTAACATGATAATAACACCTAAAAGATGCCACCAACCTCCTCATAGCTTATGCTGCAATGCTATGCCGAGTACGTGTACGGTGAACGCTCTCAGTTATATCAAAGGAGGCACCACCCGCGTCCCATTTCAAGGGACCAAGCTAACGGTACATGGCGGCCTTCCAAGAGGACACAGAGGCTCTAATGGAAGAACGAGGGCACCAAACAATACCTTGGGACCATTACGATCACTTTCTTCACCTACAACACTAACAACTGATGAACACCAAGGCTCACACTTGGAACATCCCATCTCTTCTAGTGTTATTTTTATCCTTCTTTATTTTTGCTCAGGAGCCATTGGCTTTTTGAGATCCTTAATTCAAACATGGTGGAAACTCTGCACCTCTCTAGAAGAGGCCAGATCGTTCTTTCCTGTATTAAACAAAGAAAAATTTTCTCGTGATCTCTATGGTGATGTCAACGCGACGAAACCTGTCATTATGAAAGGTTTAGCTAGACCATTTTTTTGTGTGTTTTTGTTACCTTACAAATAAGTGAGAGAGACTTGAATGATGTATGATTTCAGTATATCTTGGTTAATATGGAAGGTGTGGAAATTTTGAAGAAGAATAAGATTTTTGACATCTTAGCCAACATATATATTTAAATAAAGATATTGAAATCTTGACCAGCAAGGTAAAATTGTTATCCATGATTCTATTTAAACACTAATTTTAAGAGTTATTGAAAAAAAAGATTTAATTTAGGAAGTAAGAGATCAATTAAGAATATCAGCCATTATGTTGATATTGTACCAGTCGCTATATATCAGTTTGTACCAACAAAGATATTAGAAGCTGATGATATCCCTCATCGTCGTTATCATACAATATACAAAAAATCCATACATATGCTCATGCATATATTATATGTGCATTCATTTATATATATAGTATTGATGAATGTTGGTGCCAATGGTCAAGAAGTTGTGCCAAAACAGAGCAAAAAGTTGCATAAAAATTAGAAGTGTAATGGAGCTGAATTGGCCACACACTGCTTTCGTTTAATAGAGGTATATCTAGGGAGGATATATATATATATATATATATATATATATATATATATATATATATATATATATATATATATATATATATATATATATATATATATAATATCTAAACCTGTAATTTACCTTAGGTCGATCCCCCCTTTCTTTTTAAATGAAAAAAAAAATGGAAGGAAGAAGATGATGAAAGAGACTAGAGATGGATTTAAGCTACATCTAATTTGAACTTGACCCCTGCTCCACGTTCAGGCCCATGGGTTGGTTATGGGGCCCAATTTTGAGGGTTATGAGATAAACAAGTTTAGTAGAAGACACTGGGCTTTGCAACCTGTGTCCACTCCATTAGGAGATTTGAAGCGGCCCAATCCATTAAGTAAATGGGTTGGATGTAGCTACACCAAAGCCTAGTACAAATTGAATTCTAGCCAACAACAAGTCAACAATATAAAGAAGTCCGCAGATGCTCATAGACACTTTACTAGTTATAATGCTCATAGAATTTCTTTAGTATGAATTCTTATTTTAAATATTCAATAAAAACTATAAGAAAAGTTATCTTTGAAATTAAAAATAAAAAAAAATTAGCTACTTTTATATAGTTTAAGAATTAACTCTTCATATTATAGCAATATGAAATGCCGTATTCATCCACAAAAAAAAAAAAAAAACATGGATATCGCTTTCATGCCTTTGGCTTTTCCCTATCTCCTCCAAAAATATGAGGTGCAGGAATTTGCAAGATCCCATACTCGCACCCGGAGAACAGAGAAAAGCATGTGAAAAATTCTCTGTTTTCCTCCTCTCTCCCTCTTTCTTTTAAAATCAGAAGGGTAATAAATCGGCACGTCCATGGCCTTGTTATCCCCGGTTCTTCCCACCTTCTCCTCCTTAAGTCCCAATCTCTCTCAAAAACTCCATCGCACCCTCCTTCCCAGGAAAAAATCTTCTCTTTTCCTCACAAGGGGTACAGGAAATGGGGCAGGAAACGTGGGCTCTGCTGCTGTAGAGGAGAAATTGGAGGAGAAGAAAGAAGGGGCTATTCCTCTGGAGTCGGAGGAGAAGAAGGTGGAGGAGAAGCTACCGCCGGAGTCTCCGGACTCGAATGGCGCCGCCGTGAAGGCGGTGGTTCCCACGTTCAACGACCGGAGATGGGTCGGAGGGACGTGGGATTTGAAGCAGTTCGAGACGGATGGCAAGACCGATTGGGATGCCGTCATAGATGCTGGTGAGCCCGAATCCTAGTCTCTGTTCTTGTGGCTTATTAAATTTAGTTTCCTTTCTTTTTTGGCCATTTGACTTCATGGGATCTGCAAACAAGCTTCATCCCTGTAGCTTTCTTGGTCTCACTTCTTAATAGGTTCATGGAAGATCCATCCTACTTTGATTGCAGATGAACTGTTAGGGACTGTCACTATGAAAAATGCTGGCTTATCCCTGAATAGTTGCTGTAATAGATTTCAAGCATATGGATGTCAAGACATGAGAACAAGCTTAAAGTTTTTGTGCATTATTGATTCCTTTGATTTAGTCTCATGCTTGCAGACTAGCAGATCCTTCAATATATGGATTAAGACATGTCCTAGGCCCATTAAAGATGAGGAAAGTTTCATGCCTTATTTACCTGAGCAAGAAATCTAGGAATCACTATGTTAAACAGAATCAAGAAATGATATTTTTTCTTCTTCTTTTTTTGATTTTTTGTTGGTTTTGGTTGGGGGGGGGGGGGGGGGGGGGGGGGGGAGGTGGTGATGGGTAAGGTGGTATAGGTTCCTGATAAGTGTTTGAATCAATATCATTCTTCATGCATTAGAATGTAAGTAGGGGCAGTCTGATGTGTTGATTCATCCTGTGGATAGATAGAATACAGTTAAGGCTTCAAACTTCTGGACTAAATCCAGCAGCATTGGATTGGATTGCATTCAGATCTCCAAATGCTCAGAATTTAACCTATAGTTACAAGTTAATTATCATGATATGGAGAAATATATATCAAGAATATACAAATAGTAGTAAACTATTATCTGAAAGTATATTTATCTGCTGTCTTGTAGGATGAACATACTAATGGTAATATATATCTTATCATTTTTATTAGTTAACTGGATTTATCGAGCCGATTTCCCTTTTTCGTCAAGCAAGAGGGTTTTCTGCTTCTCCATTTAGTTTTCAGTTTAGCAAATGATTACAGAACCTGTCTTGCACATTCCATGTGCGGCGCATCAGTATATTCTAACTATCCATCAAATAATTTCTGCCCATGTATGTGACTGTAAATTCATGACATTGAACATTTCATATTGGAAGTTGCAAATGAGTGGATTGGGTACTTTAATTGTGTATTTTCCTGATATATATTTATTGTTTCTTTAAATTTTTGTTACTCAGTCCACTCTTCTTACTGATGTAACCTCAAAAAGTAGAAGGGTTGCTGAGAATAAGATTACGTCTGGCAGTGGCAACAGCACTGTTCTCAGCTCACTAGTTTCACAAGAATATCTCCGACTTCATGGTCACAAAAGCAAAACAGGCATGCATAAAAAGAGAGGGATTACATTTTGTTAATGATGCAGTGTCTGAAATTAATCTTTGAAACCGGTCCATCTTATAACTCATAAAATCAGAGATATAGAGATGCAATTTACAAATTCTGCCTAATGGACATAATGCCTTATTCTTTTAGAGGTTCGGAGAAGAAAATGGCTCGAAGATAATCCAGAGGCATCAAACAATGATGAACCTGTAATTTTTGACACATCAATAATCCCCTGGTGGTCATGGGTTAAAAGGTTCCACCTGCCTGAAGCTGAATTGCTTAATGGTTGGTTTTGCTTCTCTCCTTTCTAGATTTTTGGACCCATTAGTTTCTGTCAATTCATTTTAACTTATCTCAACATTTATATTTATGCAGGCCGTGCTGCGATGATTGGGTTTTTCATGGCTTACTTCGTGGATAGCTTGACAGGCATAGGTCTTGTTGATCAGATGGGTAATTTTTTTTGCAAAACTCTGTTACTAATAGCTGTTGCTGGGGTGCTGCTTATAAGAAGGAATGAAGACATTGATACTGTGAAGAAGCTTCTTGAGGAAACAACCTTCTATGACAAGCAGTGGCAAGCAACCTGGCTGGAGGATGAAACTCCTAGGGTTTCCAATAAAGAGTAGCTTGATGTTCATCTAGAAGTCACTCTTATTTCATTCGATAGTTTCTATCTTTTGTTGTATATTTTTCTCTTTTTTTTTTCTTAGTACCATTGTAAAAGATTAGCAGTTTATCTTTCCTTTTTCTTCACAAGCAGGCGTGCTCAAAATTGATTATGAAGTGTCATCTTCGAGCAGTCTGTCTTCCCTGAAATCCTATTTGCTCTAGTTATGTTTCTTTTTGTGTTATGTTGCTATGTATATGCTATTCTACCAGAAAATTATAGCTATGTATATGCTTAGCTCATACTCCATTTATCCATTGTTGAACCCAAACAAGGCCCAAAAAATAAAAATAAAAATCTGTAGCTCTCTCACATGCCTCTGTTAAGGCACTTTAAAATTAGGGCAGTCTGCCATACTTACAGCCTGTTTAGATTATTGGACTGAAATTTTTATTGGATTCGTAGATTGGTCAAGTACAATCAACAAAATTATGGAATTACAGGCTAGGTTAGTTTTATGGGATTTAGACCGGTTTACTGCAAAGCTATTCTTGAATACTTAAAAATGTAGATCTAGCCTAGCATGCAATTCTATGATTTTGTTAGTTTTACGGGCTCAATTTATAAGTTCAATACGATTTTTAGCTCAATCATCAAAACAGGCTCTTAAAGTTTGCCCAAATAATACTCCGTGGGAAAATGTTGCTCTTATAGTTTGCCCAAATAATACTCTCTGAGAAAATGATTCAATAGCTACGTAAGAACTGAAATCCCTAATGGAGTGCTTTGCTTTTGTCCAACGGTATTTTTTTTAGCCCAAATCACGGATTACTATGATCTCGGGGTAAAATTCAAACTCAGCATTTCTAGCTTATAAGGAACTGAAAATCTTCTACCCTCTTATAAACGCACAATTAAGATGCCTGTCCTTCGTTTCTCTTCCCAAAATAACCCCTGTTCTTCTCTTCTCTATCGTTTTTTCTCCTTGCCTCTCCTTCTCTCTCCCCGTTGCCAAAGCCAATCAATGGCTGCTGAAGATGTTCGAAAACTTTCTGTTGCTGCTAAATTCTAAACCTTGAGATGCTGTTTGGCTTAGATGTCCAATATTTTTCCCATCACCTCCTACTCACCATCGCCGGAGCACTCCTGACCATCCTCCCTATGCCGTGGTATCATATATCTCTCCCTTCTTTCCCTATGACATGGCCCCATGTTCACATGCATGCATACATAGATACATACATGTATGTATGTGCGCGCGCGCGCATACAAATATTATATTTATGTATGTGCCTGTGGGTAAAGTACCTGGATGTGTATCAGTAACACACACATCTTGTTCATGGGCATGGGCCGATGGCAGGCTCCTCCTCCCTTACTGCCTCAGCAAACTCACCGCCCAGGGGGAGTTCGTCGTGACCGCACGCGGCCGTTTTGTGGTCGCCAACGACGCTGACGCCGAGCAGGCCCTGGCATCTTCCCGTCCTGGCCATGCCAAGCCCACTTCATCATCGAAGCCCAAAGACGACAAAGACGACGATCCCTGGACGGCACAGTCTCCGTCTCCTCCGAGCTCCAGCGAAGGACCAGGCTCATCGAAGTATATGGTCATTCATGGGAATGTCTCCGCGAAAGCCCCCGGCCCATGAAGGGGATATCGTCGAGCGCATCGAGCAAAGACGGGTGTTAATATTCAGACATTCAACTATATATGGTTAAATCAGTTTCAGATGCTCAACTGTATCTAGTTAAGTCAACTGTATCTAGTTAAGTCAGTTAGTCAGTTATTTAGTTAACTCTTCTGTTATTCAGTCTGTTATTCAGTTAAGCAGCTACAGTTTTATGTATAAATATGAGTTGAGTTTATCAATGGAAATATATAAGTGAGCTGCTTGCTCATTCTTTCATTCATTTCATTTTTTCCTGTTCCGAATCTTCTTCTTTTCTTTTCACTGTCTGAAACTCTTCATGGTATCAGAGCAGTAAGGCGCTTCCATCATGATGTCTCCAACCAACGTTGCTGCAAGTTCTGCAAATGATTCTGTTTCTTCTCCAATTCAAAACGTGATGGAAGACCCAACAAGCCCCTATTTCCTACATCATAGTGACAACACAGGTTTGCAACTCATTTCATTAATCTTGAATGAAGAAAACTATTCTACCTGGAGTCGATCAATGACGATGGCCTTGAGTGTCAAGAACAAAGAAGGTTTTATCGACGGTAGCATAGTTCAACCCCCAGAAAATCATCCACAACATGCTGCTTGGAGGCGATGCAATATGCTAGTTTCCACTTGGATCTTGAACTCCATATCAAAGGAAATGTGCACTAGTGTGATCTACATGGAATCTGCTAGGCAAATCTGGATTGATCTAAAGGAAAGGTTTAGCCAAAGTAATGGTCCCAGGATCTATCAGCTACAGAAAATCATATCGTCCATTTCTCAGAATAATGGTTCCGTGATCTCATATTTTACAAGGTTGAAGGGGCTTTGGGAAGAGCTAGGGAACTTCATACCTCGGCAAAATGAGTATCAATCCGAGGAGCAAGTCATGCAGTTCTTGATGGGATTGGACGATTCATACTCAAGCATTCGTGGACAGATCCTGCTCATGGATCCTTTACCACCAGTCAATAAAGTGTTTGCGCTTGTGCTTCAAGAGGAAAGGCAACGAGAGGTGGCTGCTACAACTCAAAATTCTGAAGTTACAGCTGCTGCTTTCACCAGTAAGTCTACCTTTAATTCAAATCCTCTTGGCAATCAATCTTCCCACAATCCGACTGCATTCAATTATCCTTCAAGACCCATTCAAAAACAGAGTAATGTAGGCCAAATGCTTAAGAAAAACAGGCCTATATGCAACCACTGTGGTAAACCAGGACATACGAGGGATAAATGTTATCGCCTTCATGGTTTTCCACCTGGTTTTAACTTCACAAAGAGCAAGGGAATAATTCCCACAGTCAACCAGATCTCTGGTACGTCTGCACCAGATCTTGTGCAAGACCTTTCTAATCTCACAATCACTCCGGAACAATGCCAAAGGATTCTTTCCATGCTGAAGCCGCAGTTGCAATCTTACACAGCCAATTCTGCTGCAAGTGTGCCACCAACTGTGCCGTCTGCAAATCAAGTTGGAAAATTGAAGATGGGAAGTAATAATCCTCAAATGCCATCAACTTCTGCATTTGCAGGTAACCACATTAGTCTTTTGAGCACTTCTAATCGAAAACGATCTCAGTTTTCATGGATTATAGATACAGGAGCAACGGATCATATGGTATGTTCCATTTCCCAATTTTCTGAAACTCCAACAAAGGTTAATGCCACTGTTAAGTTGCCCAATGGTGATCAAGTCTCTGTGACACATATAGGGACAGTCAAAGTTTCAGAACATCTAACCTTAACCAATGTGCTTTGTGTACCCTGCTTCTCTTTCAACTTAATTTCAGCGAGCAAGCTTGTAAATGCTCATCATTGTTGCCTAATCTTCCTTGCAAATTCTTGCTTCATACAGGACCTGGTTACTTGGATGATGATTGGAGTGGGGAAGCTTGAAGATGGTCTTTATCATCTTCAATTAAACAAAGGTTCAATTGATTACTCATCCTATTCTGTTGTCCATTCGAATTCTGTTGCACATCCTGTTTCTGTGCATTCAGCTACAGTCCCTGTTTCTGTTTCTGTTTCTGATTTGTGGCATTATAGACTAGGTCATCCATCTCTTCCTAGGCTTACTTTACTCAATAAACTTGTACCTGAATTACATGTTGACAAAGAAAGCAAAGATAAGCCTTGTGGTATTTGTTCACTTGCAAAACAACATAGGCTGAATTTTCCCAATTCTGAACATTGCTCTAATTCCATTTTTGAATTGGTTCATTGTGACATTTGGGGGCCTTTCTCTACACCCTCAATTGATGGTTCTAAATATTTTCTTACTATTGTAGATGATTACAGTAGAGCAACTTGGGTATATTTGATGCATTCTAAAACTCAAACTCAGAAAATTATTCAAACCTTTTATTCCTTTGTTGAAACCCAATTTTCTACCAAAATAAAATCACTTAGATCAGACAATGGATTAGAGTTTGGTATGAGAGAATTTTATGCATCAAAAGGGATATTACATCAGCTTAGTTGTGTTGATACACCTCAGCAAAATGGAGTGGTAGAGAGGAAACATCAACACATCCTTAATGTTGCTAGAGCATTAAGATTTCAAGCTAACCTTCCTTTGAATTTTTGGGGAGAATGTGTTCTTACTGCTGTGTACCTTATCAATAGGATACCTACTCCCAAATTGTCTAACAAATCTCCTTATGAAGTGTTATTCTCTTCAAAACCATCCTACTCTCACTTAAGAGTCTTTGGTTGCCTATGTTATGCTTCTACTTTGAAAAGAAATAGGTCAAAATTTGATCCAAGGGCTAGGCAATGTATCTTCATTGGTTACCCTCATGGTATGAAGGCTTACAAACTCTATGACATTCAGTCTAAATCCACCCTCATTTCTAGGGATGTTGTCTTCTATGAACGCAATTTTCCTTTTCAACACACTTCCAACAATTATTCAGTCCCGTATCATGATACGCAGCAGTTTGAATTTCAGCATCATGATACTCTTTTCCTTCCATCATCTACTACTTCACATGATGCTAGTTCCTCTCAAAACAATACTAGTTCCATTGATGCAGCTGCTGTGCCACCCAATCCCACTGCTACAGCTGCTGTGCCACAGAATTCTGATGTACCACAGAATTCTGCTGTGCCACAGAATTCTGTTGATACAGCTGCTGAAGCATCTTTTCCTACTTTACCACTTAGAAGATCTTCTCGAGTTAGGCATCCTCCTACTTATCTTCAAGAGTATCATTGTAACCTAGCTTCAAATGCTTCAAACCCTCAATCAATCATTCAACAATCAGATTTCTGTGCAAAGCAAGGTAAACTCCATGGTATTTCAAACTTTTTGGGTTATGCAAAGCTTTCTCCATCTCACCGAGTCTTTGCCTTATCTATCTCATCTTTCATTGAGCCAAAGACCTATGCTGAAGCATCCAAACTACCTGAATGGTGTGCTGCCATGAATGCTGAAATCAAAGCCCTTGTTGATAATAACACATGGACCATCACCACACTGCCGAAAGGAAAACAAGCAGTAGACTGTAAGTGGGTTTACAAGCAAAAATTTAAATCAGATGGAACTGAAGAAAGGAAGAAGGCAAGACTTGTTGCTAAGGGGTATACACAACAAGCTGGGTTAGATTATCATGATACTTTTTCCCCAGTTGCAAAATCAGTGACAATTAAGACTCTTTTGGCAGTTGCAGCCATTAACAGCTGGTTCTTATATCAACTTGATGTAAATAATGCATTTTTACATGGTGATTTACATGAGGAAGTCTATATGACACAACCACCAGGTTATGAGATACAGGGGGAGAAAAAGGAAAGATTAGTATGCCGCTTGAATAAATCCATCTATGGTTTGAAGCAGGCTTCAAGACAATGGTTTGAAAAGTTGTCCTCTTTCATTATTTCTCATGATTTCATTCAATCCAAGGCTGATTACACTCTGTTCACAAGAAAGAATGGTTGCTCCTACACAGCTATATTAGTTTATGTTGATGACATAATCATTGCTGGTAATGACATATCTTACATCAATCAGTTCAAGAAAACTCTGGATCTGCAATTTAAACTTAAGGATCTAGGAATCCTTAAGTATTTTCTTGGTCTTGAAGTGGCTAGAAGCTCCAAAGGAATCTCTATTTCTCAACGAAAATATGCTTTAGAGATATTGAATGATGTAGGATATCTTGGTGCAAAAGCTGCAAAATGTCCCATGGCACAAAATTTAAAACTTAGCAAATATGAAGGGGATCCCATTCCTGATCCTTCAATCTACAGAAGGCTTGTAGGGAGATTACTTTATCTTACTATAACAAGGCCTGATCTGACTTATTGTGTACAAGTCTTAAGTCAGTTTCTAGACTCTCCCAAGCAACCACATCTTGATGCAGCTTTTCATGTCTTAAGATATCTAAAGGGAACACCAGGACAAGGCTTGTTTTTTCCTTCAAATTCTGAGCTACACTTGAAAGCATTTTGTGATGCAGATTGGGGAGCTTGTTCTGACACTCGACGATCTGTCACAGGCTTTTGCATCTTTCTTGGGAATTCTCTTATATCATGGAAATCCAAGAAACAACATACTGTATCAAGGTCTTCAGCAGAAGCTGAGTATCGGTCCATGGCATCCACTTGTTGTGAGCTCACTTGGTTGATTAGTCTTCTTCATGATCTCAATGTTTCACACCCAAGAGCAGCTTTGTTATTTTGTGATAATACGGCAGCCTTACATATTGCTGCTAATCCGGTGTTTCATGAAAGGACCAAGCACATCGAAATTGATTGTCACATCGTGCGAGACAAGATACAGTCCGGAGTGGTTCGAACTTTGCATGTTCCTGGTGTTATGCAACTTGCTGACTTATTGACTAAAAGCCTTGGAATTGCTAGATTCCATACTTTACTTAGCAAGATGGGTGTTCATAATTTACACACTCCATCTTGAGGGGGAGTGTTAATATTCAGACATTCAACTATATATGGTTAAATCAGTTTCAGATGCTCAACTGTATCTAGTTAAGTCAACTGTATCTAGTTAAGTCAGTTAGTCAGTTATTTAGTTAACTCTTCTGTTATTCAGTCTGTTATTCAGTTAAGCAGCTACAGTTTTATGTATAAATATGAGTTGAGTTTATCAATGGAAATATATAAGTGAGCTGCTTGCTCATTCTTTCATTCATTTCATTTTTTCCTGTTCCGAATCTTCTTCTTTTCTTTTCACTGTCTGAAACTCTTCAACGGGCATGCCCTCTCAAGGAGATAATGCAGAACCATCGGATTTTGTGCTCGCCTTGCCATGGGAAGGGCCTTCCTCCGGTGACCGCAACTTCCAATAAAGGAGATGGATCCAAACAGGGCCCAAACGCCGCGGACGTGCACCTAAGAATACGGCCATTTCGATCTATAATTGCACTGGGCTCGGACAGAGGGGACCTGGACCAAGATGAGCCAGAGCCCACACCCACGCCGGCCGAGAAAGTTGGTAGGGGCAGCACTTAAGCGCCGAGGAAGCCGAAGACCTCGACAAGACGACAACGCAAGTGGCCCGCTGCCGAAGCCCACTATTAGAAGCCCATGGTTTTGGTAGGGACCGTGGCAGCAGAGTATTTTGCCATGTTAAATGTGCTTTGGTTTTGTTCTATTTATTTTTCGTCCAGGGATCAGAAGCAATGAATAAATCTTTTGAGCGACTTTTCTTTTTATGCAGGCTGTGGAGAAGAGGCATTTATTTGTGTAGTCTTAAATCAAAAACCATGGTGGAAGGCAGCACCATACCCCAAAGGCTGTTTTAATACATCTTCAACTGATATCAGAAAGTTACATTATATGTTACTTGGTCAGTCCAAATCTATTATTGCTTTCTCATTTTTCTTTTCCTTAAAAACTGATTGATCACCATGTTTCATTTCAGAAGAGGCAGGGTGTTAAGAAGATCGACTTTTTTCCTGCTGGGAACTCAATCATCACACTGCTGAAGATACAGTTTGAGTTCTGATGTCCTATGGCGATGAAAATTCTTTGAAATCAAACTCCTGTTTTACCCAAATCAATAGATGTCTGAAGTTTTAGCAAAGTGGGATCAACCAGAAGATACGGTGAGCAGGTCATGACTGAACTTGAGATAATAAACCATGTACATAATTCACTCTAGTCATGTACCTTTGGAGTTCTTATGACTTCTTCAACTTTATTTCAAATCTCAAGGCATGAATACAAACTTGAACAAAGGGCTAGTTGTTGTTTCAAGCAAGCTACACATGAGCACAAAACATAAAACACGTAGATGGAAGCCACAGTCGATTAAAAACTCATTCTTTGTAAGAGCTTGCAGGGTAAAGTCGACAACAAGTTAACAGATTTTCTCGAGCCTGTCTTGTGTTGGAGACAAATTTCCATCGATAACCTTAAAAAAATGGAACCTTGCGGTCTCAAAGTGAACCCAATAATATTGCTCCTTCCAACTCACACAGCAGCTGCACCTATGCGCTATCCCAGTCCAATCTTCTAAAGGAGAGAAGCAAATTTACCCCCTCCAGGATAATAGAAAGCAACCATGCATAGATGTTACACTCTTTAGTTCCTCAGAAAGAGAGAGAGAGAGAGAGAGAGAGAGAGAGAGAGAGAGAGAGAGTCGTATGAGGCTTTATGCTTGCTTGTGGTGATTGATGGGATATTCCAATTCAGAGAAGCTGCAACTTTTCAAGCAACTTACCGTTGGTGGGGAGGGATAGGGGCGGGAAATTTGGAGTGGCTTTTTGAATCAACTAACTAAAGCTTGTGACGATTGACAGGCTTGGTCACTTAACCGGTCCTAGTATGACAGCAGAACTGGTCACAAAGTTGGCTTCAGGAAGAGAAAAGCACCGTTGAGCGATCCGTAGGCATTTCTCCATTAAAGCGATCTCTCACTGTCTTCAGTTTAGAATTATTAGAGGGGCAACAACAGTTAATGATCTCCTAATTGTTAGTTTACCAGGAAAACTTCCAACCACCACTATTTTGTGTTTTGGTGTTATCTTAGCAGTCGACTGAGGCAATGGATGGCAATGGTGGTCATTATTTGCTTAAACTGTAATTATACATGGTCCGACATCAAGAGGCAAACTCTGTGATGGTATTTTTGGGTATGAGATATGACAAAGAGATACATCAAGCACTGAGATCCTCTTTCGAAGTATGGCATCATGTACAAATTTGCAGTGACAGAGAACAGCATACAAGGTGAGAGATTTTTTCATGCAATTTGAAAGGAATGCTCCTACGAAAGCATGAAAATTGAAAAGTAACCTATGTGCCATTTTGTAGGCATGGGATGATTGAAAAATAAAAGCAAAAGAATCAACAGTCCACCGGTCCTGCAAAGAACTCACTGTCAAATTAAAGTTGGTCACAATTCTTTGCACTTAGCATTACCTCAAACACTTCAAACTTCCTCTTGGTATCAAAATTCTCACAAATCCTAACAGAAGCCAGCGAACTACCCATTAGTTTTTACAAAGCTTTAAAAGTATTCTCCCGCACATCTCCACATCAAGGAAGAGTCAATATATATAAAAGAAGCATGTCTATAATAGAAGCCATGGTTTGACATACATCTCATACCATGAGTCTTTAGTACAAGCTTAGGTTCTACATATTGTCTCAAAAAGCACCAAATATAATCCATAGGCATCATCCAGACTGACCATATCACCATAGAGACAAATGAAAAAGACAAGTTTCTATCAACTAGTCTTCGAATCCCTTCTCTTTCCTTGTTAGTTAGATACCCTGCTGGGCAGGGTGGTGTCATTGACAGCCCGGAAGATGTGAACATCCATGACCAGCTCTCCAGTTAGCTCAAAAACGCAGACATCTCCTTCTTCCAAGTTGTTGTCCAATGCAAACTGTTTCCATTGTTTGCCAAGCCCCGAGTAACCAACATAATGTAAATAACTCATACTCCATATTTTCTTCCCGTGTGGGAGGCGAAGAGCGATTTTTTGATTTTCACGAGGAAGATGCTCAGCTGCAAAGCAATTTGGAATGGTCTGCACAATATAATGGAAGACAATGGCAACATATGAATCAAAATGCATGACACAAGGAGTCTATATTTGATGCAAGTAAGCTGAAAAATTTAATGCACATGAGGCTTAAAGCATTACATTAATTCGTTCATGCAGGATGAAACCAATTTTTTGTTTCAGTGCTTCAGAACTGGCGAACTTCTACGAAATCAATGTAATGCGATATCTAAGAAAAGAAATTCTCACCATAGACAATGACACTTGGTATCAACCTACAAATAACCTGTCAAAATGATTTTCATTTTCCCCTTTCTGATGTAAAAGATGTCCAGGCCTATCACCTGCTTTCATTGAGGAAAAAAGAATAAATGCCAAAGATGCTTAGCATCAAGGCCCCAACTAGAACAAATGCAGAAACAAGAATATATAATCAAGTGTTGTTGTGGAGAATGCCGATAGAATTCCTCATATTAGAGAAATTTTATTTACTCCAAATGTGTATGGCACATGATACATTCACAAGTAAAAAATAGATAAAGACTACACCGGTGGTGTTTTATCTTTATAACATGCAACAGATTCATACGTATCATTCCATCATCAAACTTGCTCATAAAAGTAAAGTTATTAGATCTTTTGAGTCAAATGTATTGAAATTTGAAAATTTCTGGAAGTGATGTGCATAGGTTATGCTACAATCATAAGTCTGGAACCATTATACTCAAAATGTTCATGCGAGATGAAACCAATTTCTCATTACAATGTTTCATAAGTTAACTTACTAATTTTTACTGATACAGAGTTTGCAATGTAATATTTAGGGCAAGAAAAGGCACATTACTTAGTACCCAGAGTTCCCTATACAAGATCTTTGCAATATGCAACAAATCTGTACACATAATCCCATCATCAAACTGCCCATAGAAGTAAAGCTATTAATTCTTTCAAATTAAATATATTGAAATTTGAAAGGCTTTTATGCTGTTACATATTTTATCCAAGTTCCAACTAAATAGCATTATTGCTTGAAACTTTTTGGGACCGAAGTGCAGATAATGCTACCTATATGAGCTTGTAGCATACAATGAATTGCCCGATGAAATTCATGTTTCTTTACATTAGGAAAATTTACAGAACTTTGGGTCACCAAGAACACTAGCAAACAAGTCCGCAATCTCGGTACCAGGTACCGTATCGGTACCTTATCGGTTTGATATAGTATGGTATGGTACATCTATGTATCGAAACTGCTCTTCAATCATTTTTCTTAATTTTTATCTCAGTATGCCTTAGTACGGACTGGTACGCACCTCGGTACATCTTGGTACAGGTTGGTATACCTCGGTACGGATGGTACGGAGCTTGTATCGACTTTAAGGTATGTTTTGTACCGATTTTCTGCCGGTACCATGCGCCCCATACCAGGCGGTATGGCAGACCATGCTAGCAAGTAATCTTGACATTGTGATCAAGTAATTTATAAAACTTTGGATCATCAAGTAATTTATAGAATTTTGGGTCACCAAGAACACTATGGATGACTCCAAGACACTGAAAGAAAATGCAGCAGGTCTAAGGTACATTATGAAAGTGGTTAAAGGAAGAACAGTGGTAGGTGTGTAAAAGATCTACTCTCCAACTAGAATATGTAGTAATTAATGGGCCAATCATGTGCATGAGATCAAAGATATGACAGTGGATCACACTTTTATGGAAGTAAACCAAGCATAACCCACAAGAAGGCTAAGGGATTCCACAACTTTTTCTAGCACCGATGAACTAACACTTGTCCCAATGGTCATACCCCTCTTCCTAGCAACCAGAGGTCTTGGGTTTGAATCTTTGGTGGTGCATCCTGAGTACTGGGACCTAGGTGCTTATAGCGCAGGTCGGTCTCCCTCCCTTTCAATCAAAAGAATGATTTTTTAGCTCTGACATATGGGTTTGAGATAACTCTTTCATCTAGCTATTCTTTCCTGCCTGGGCACATTGATGCTCATCACTTTAGGAGGATAGGTCCATAAATTTGTCACAAAGGCCCTGAATATTGACTCATATTTAGACTTCACAACCAAATGAATTCATGACATAAGTGGTGTGTTTCCATGACTAATATATATGCACTTATAATTCATTTTTTATGCACTTATAATTCGTAGAAAGAAAGAAGGGATTGAGAGAGAGAGAGTGCGACATCATAAAGAATATATCATAAAATATGTACAAAGAAAGGTCACTAGGCTACCTACATAATAGATGCATCTCAACTACCCCAAAAATGATTTCTCATTTACCAAGAAAAGAAAAATTCTAAAACAAAAAAACTATAATATATAAATCAAGAAGAAATTCTTTATGCATGGTAGGAGAAAAGAGTACAAGAATAAATCAAAAAAGATTAGTTCGAAGATGTGAAAATAATTGTGCTTACCAGAAAAAATTTTTTGCGTACATGGGTTGGCTTCATAAGTTTTCGGAAGAAAGGGTGGGTTGGTTGAAATGATCTAGCTTTCAGCTGTGCTTGAGCTTTTCCTTCCTCCGTCACCAATCTCCTCAAAATAAGTTGGAATTCTTTCTTAGTACGTTGCTTTTTGACTTTAGTGGACTTCACAATTTGTTCTGAAAGTTTAAATTAAAGGATGTTTAATTACAATAAAAATGAGATGAACAAAATCTTACAGACAAGACAACTGGAACTCCTTATCATAACATTTTTAAGACAGATGGCAAATTCTGCACAAAATAGAATGTTACACATATAATAATAATAATAATAATAATAATAATAATAATAGAAATAATAATAATAGCAGCAACAGCAGCAGAAGCAATAGTAATAATAGTAATAGTAAATTAGTAATAGTAATGGTAAGATGGCAAAAGTTCTCCAAAAGACAATACAATGTATATGTATATATGTGTGTGTATATAAAAGAGGGAAACATGAGAAACTTCACCATTTTCATTCACTGAATCACTGGAAAAGTTGTCATCTCTGATTTTTCTCTTGGGATTAGTTGATTTGACACTCAGAATGTTGTCAGAGATATCATCATTGACCTGAGGAAGCTTGCGAGGAGCCGATAGACGTCGCATTTGTTTTCTGTCATTACAGAATATTTTTGAAGAGCAAGGACTATGAGCTTTGGGAGGTAAGAATTCATGGATAATTTCCAAGGAATCATCCATAATCTCTTTCCCTGATTGGCATGATTCATTAGCTTTATCCTTGGGATCCTTTACAAAGTAACATGCTTCTTTCTCACAACCATTCTGATCAAAAATCAGTACACTGAAGCATAAGTTGCCATTGTATTTGAAAACCAAATGATCATCTTCTTTAATATAGTGATCTTCAACAAACTGCTTCCATCCATCGTCAAAAATCATATCTTCTGCATCATTTGACAGTCTGACATGCCATAGATTGCCACTAGGACCTTTCAGTTGAATATTTTGAGACAATTCTTCTTTGAAATTCTTCACAAACTTCTTTGGGATAGTCTACAGATCAGATAGCATCAAAAGTTAATATGAAGATTTGGCAGAATTATATGCATTAACATTGTTTCAAAGAACTCCAAAGAGAAGATGTACCTCCAAGGATATAGATCAAGAATTTAAACAGAAACATTGATTCAAAGGAAGATACATATGAAGGAGTGGCAAATTCAAATGGTAACAAAAACTCTGTGCATGTTGAGAACTGTGCCCAAAAAGAAATATGTGCATCCTGTCCAAATAAAATGTACTACACCAGTAGTTCAGTCCCAGTTCTCTGGCTGTTGCATTCAGTAAAAGGAATTTGTCACTGACCACCATGTTTCATTTCATGAAAGGCCAGGAGAACAAAATAAGGAAGTCAGAAGTTTATCATTGAAAAATTAGCATTTTATTCTTATTATTATTTTTGTTGAGAGCTCAATCATTGTACCTTTTTAAATTAAAAATTATATTTTTATTTACTATGATAATGAAAATTCCAAGGCCTATTTTTACACCTAAATCAATTTTTTAGAAAAAAGGGGAGTCAAGCTGGAGAAATAGTACCCAACTAGAGATAATAAACGACATACACAACTTCGGTTTTATACAGTTGGTGTTCTTATGAGTTCTTTAACTTCGTTTAAAGATTCATCCTGCTGCACAAATTCTCTTGTTCAAAATCAGCCAAAGGGCTCATTATTGTTTCAAACAATCTCTAGGAAAGCATAAGATTACATCCTATATCTTCTCTAAAAGCTTAAAGAGGAGAGATGCTGAATGAAGAGAGAGATTTTATCTAACCTACCATGCGATGAGAGAAATCCCCATCCATAACCTTGAGAAAATGGATCCGTGTTTTCTCAAAATGATCCCAGTAACAATGCTCTTCCCAATTCATGCAGCGGCTGCACCTCTGTTCCATTCCAGAGGACCTACAACAAAATGTCATTTGAAATAATAATAAAGTGAGAACATGGTAAAAATTAGTGGTACGGCTTACAATGACAAAGAGCTCACATACATCAGCCAAATATACGACGAATGATAAATTTCAGTGCACCAAAGAAAGGAAATGCTGACAAGATCAGGACATGGTTTGTATAAGTTAAAGCAGAGAACAGTAATGTCAACTATCATGCCAAAAGCAAAGTTGAATGATGACATATAAAATGATCACAAGAATGCTACTCAAAGAAAACCAAGAATGCTAAAACAATATAAAATGATCACCATTGGCCTTTCATTTCTTAAGAGAAGATGGAAACAGCCCCCTGTTCGAAAAAGAACAAGGTGCTTAAGAGGGCAGCAGACCTCTAGCCAAAGAGGGCTAAACTAATGTTCACCGTTTCAGTACTGGCTTCGGTACCAGTTTCCGTATCGGTACTACATTAGCACAGTATCAATATAGTATGGTATAAAATTTTTTTTGGCATACCGAATGTTGGAATGCCACCGGTACTAGATATTGATGCTAAACCAATAAAATATAGTACACTCTGTACTGTTCAATTCGGATCGGTACAATATATTTTAGCTGTTAAACAATAATAGTGAATACGAGACAGGCAAATATAAAACAGGTGAAGTCAAAACCCAGAAGCAGACACCCCCGACAAGTTAAAACCTTAGATGGTCAGAGTAAAGAGCACAGAGCACTATAAATACTCACCGTCGCAGGTGAAGCTTGATAATAATAGTTTGATGATATAATACAGAATACTTCTAAAAGTAAGCATTCTCTAGCAAACAGTTATAGAAATTGGTACTATGATAATTCCAGTCCAACCCATTAAAGGAAGAAGAAAACAAAGAAGCAACTTGATTGCTAGTATGATAGAAAAGTGTGAGTACATGGATGACAGAATACATATGTACTTATATACATACATATATATATACACACACACACATATACATATGTCTCTATATGTATATATAGAGAGAGAGAAGGGGGGGGGGGGGGGGGGGTTGCAGGCCTATTACCATTGGTGGGGAAAGCAGCGGGAAATTTGAAATGAGCGTTTTGAATGAACCAAGTCAACCAACTAGAGCTTGTGATTTTGACTTAGGCTTGTTGTTTAACCGGTTCTGCTAGGACACCACAACTGGACTGGAGGTTGCTCTGGCTACAGAAGCATCTCTCCTATTTGAGACGGATGAAAACAGCAGCATTTACTTTCCTAGTTCAGTTTTTGAATGCAAATAGATTATTGGCTATTAAAGCCACTACAAAATTAAATAATAGACCGCGACAGTGAAATTATAGTATTAGCTCACCTGTTTTCTAGATTATTTTAACTATATTTATAAATATTATTTCAATTGGATGAACAGTGGAAAGTATGGTTAGATTTTCATGACACAATCCATTAGAATGATTTAACAACTCTACAATGGCTATTATTTCAATATCCATTATATAAATTAATAAGATTACAGCTTACAGGGGCCTCTGAAAACCATTATTATATTGGCTGGCTGCTTCGCTGGTAGCAGCCATTACTTGAAAGTGTTCTCTGAGGTGCTTTGATTTCTTGCAAGAAAGGCCAAGGACAAGGTCTAGCTTATGGAACTCATTCCAATTTAGCCTGCAGTCATTATGGTAATGGCAATTGGTTATTCAATCTAACTATGACAGTTGAACCCTTAGGAGTACCTTTTTATAGACTGCTACAGTAATAATTCTGAAGAGAGAGAATTAATAAAATACATGTATCAGAAATTCAGCAGGTCTTAGCTCCTTTTCTTTTTTTCCAAATCTTCCTTACCGTTTGAATATCCTAACGAGCATTTTGTTGTCCTTCATGGATGCAAGCTCAAAGATACACTTATCGCCTTCTTCCAATCCAGTATCGGCACAAAATTCTTGCCATCCTTGTGCCAAGTGTACCCCCTTTGTGCCCCTGTTGCATATTCTGACACGCCATGACCTGCCTTCCACATCCTCAAGAATCACTTCTTGATTTGTTGCTATGTGATTGGATTCTCTGAATGAGGCAGGAATATTCTGCACTCGCAACATAATTGCAGAAAATGTTATTGCAGAAGAAATAACCTTCCTATGTGCAGGTTTCGGTTAATTTAAAGAGGATAGAGCAGTCCAAATAATAGAATGACTCCATTTGCAGCCTATTCATTAGAAAGGAAGAATAAGGCACATCAAACACTCACCATGTAATTCTTACTAAGGTTCTGATCTTTTATGATGGCCTCAAAAGATTTCCTCCTACTGCAATAGCTACACTTTCTTTCAGTTGACATTTCTCCTCCATCCTTCATTCTCATCTGTCTTATGCTAACTTGCATTTCTGGCCTTTGAATCATATCTGCTTCGCATTCATTGTAATTGCATACATTATAGAAATATTTAATCAGTTCATGGGTTCAAGTAAAGATTCCATGAAAGTATGAACTTACCTTCTGAATCATTCTTGGAGTTCAAATCTTGGTTGATGTCCTCATGTCCGACAGTCTGCACACCAATAGGACTATAGTTTTTCAGGCTTGCATTCGTATCGAAAACCCGGAAGCTGAAAGTCCCACCACCTTCATAGCTGAACACCATGAAGCAACCCATCTTTAAGTCATGGGCTCGGGCAAATTCTGGCCAACCCTCTCTGAAGCACATGTTTCGGTTGTGGCCATGAATGCGGACACTCCATGACTTGCCGAGGGGACTAACTAGTGTAGCTCTTTTGCCTCTAAGATCGATAATGTACTTAATAAATGCAGGTGGAATGCGCTGCAAAAAATATGAAACAGATTACGAAGTAGAATTAGCAACAGCTTCTAAAGAAAATTTATTTAGATTTATGCTGGATCTCTACTGTTCTAGCTTGTGGTGACCACCCCTGGTTCATCTCATATTTAGATATCTACTGTTCTAGTATGACATGGCCATTTTTGGTGAACTTCTGGACTCAATGGCATGTTACAAGTGCTTTCGCCATCCAATTTTTGTTATTATGATAAAAAGTCCCAAGGGTGAATTCGAAATAAAAATATGCCCCGTACCTTTCAAAATATACATACAATCATCACTCTTGTGTCTTTTGATCACCAACCTCAAGACAAAAGAACTAATCTAAAAATAAAAAAGCTGATAGATTACTCATTGCAATCCAGAAGCATTTGAGTCAAATATATTTAAAGGCAAGCTTCCATCTGACAGGAAAATAAAGTATAAAACCACTGGAGAACAAAAACCCAACAAGTCCAGGCGCGGAGTTCTCCCTTAAATGGGGACAGTTTTTTTTTCACGGGGAGGAGAGACATGTACCAGCTCCTCCTCAAAACCATGCATCAAGACTTTGAAGAACTCAGGCTTTTGCGCACCACCATCTCTATCTTGGACCATTTCTGGGCACGGATCCATCTCTGAATCCAACTAATGTTGCGTGAAGTGGGAGCTCAGGAGAATGGTGACGGTTGTACTTCAAGGTATGAAGTCCATACCGAGAGGATACCTCTAAAATCTGAAAAGGGAAACGAGCATCACTTTTTAGCATTCCTCGAAACAAACGGCTAGTTTTGAACCGCTTCAATATATATATATATATATATATATATATTGCAGGGAGCCGTTTAGGAGCGTCCTCCCATCTCCTCCGCCATTAGTTTGAATGTTCTTTATGAACTCTGTACTTATTCCAATCCACCAGATATGGACAATAATATTTTGAAATCCGAACAGCATCTCTCTCTTCTCTTTTGCGTATATACTCTCTCTGCTATCGTCTTTAATTTATTTTGTTTTATTCTTTATTAATTTTCTCTGCTATTACCACACCGCCATTGTCTTGTCTCCAGCTGTTTAAATTAATGTGGCTGCCGTAACTGAGTACATCTGAAGTCATCGGTGTGGTATGATCAAAAAGCCGTCGTCGGCGGGGGTGGTAGCGCTCGCGGAAGGTGGTGAGGCAAGCTGCTTGCAACCACGCGAATTCCCACGAGTCCAGTTGGCATCCACCCCACTCCATGTTTAATATTTTTGTTTCTCAGAATACCAAAACAAAGTCTAATTGCTTCCAAATATTGCATCGCATTCTTTTTTTTTTCCTCTTCTTTTATTTTTCTAAGTGCCTGCTACGAAGCTGGGTCATATCATCTCTTGCCAACCATCTCATGCATGTCTTCTGTGCAAGAGCGTGTGCATTGCATGGCAGAATATTAGTTACTATGTAGTGGGAGCTCACGCCTGAGTTTTTTTTTTTGGTCTCCATCTTCTGCGGGGGTGGAGAATTCCTCCATTTCCATGAGAGGTGCATGCCTACTCCTAAAGTTCCATTATTTACTCGACTAGTCTGTAGCTTTCCCTTTGCTTGATTATGTGACACCATTCACATACCAATATAATTCAAAAGGAGCAACGAGAGTGTTTCATTCAATAGGTTTGTAGTTCACATTTCACTATGCCAATTCAAAAGAAGCAACAAGAATGCGTCGCTCAACTGGTTCGCCCACTTTACTGTGCCAATTCAAAAGGAGTAATGAGTGTACCAATCAACTGGTTTGCAGCTTTTCTTGCTTCAAACGGAGCAACTTGATTATATGGCAAACTCAAAAGGAGCAATAATAAAAGTGTGTAAATCAACTTGATTATAGATTTTCCTTTGTTTCATTAAATGGCACACTTCACTATGTCAATTCAAAAGGAGCAATAAAAGTGGTGGGTCACTCAACTAGTTTGCAGAGTTTCTTTACTTCATCATGCTTCATACTTTCACTATGCTAATTTAGTCCGCCACAGTACGTCTCCTTCTGGTCCAGCACTGTGAAACACAAGAGAAACCAAAATGGCCCATCCTCTAACATGTACGTAATCACATCACACATTACTCTCTTATGCCTTTTACTATCTTTAACGTAGAGAATAAAAGTGCATCAAATGTGGAATTTTATTTATCAAATTAAATAGTTGATAGAAAAAAAAATGTAACTGTCCACGGGATCATGGTCATCCATCTTTTTCAAAAATATAATTGTCCAGAGAATCATGGCTACAAATATAGAGGATTTGTTGGAGCATGGCCATGCACCTAACAATATGAATCTATGGCTTCTAAGATTTTCTAGCACATCTTCAAACCAAAAGTAAAAAATGAAACTACTGCAACAACTACCTTTTGCTTCCATAAGCTTGAACTTCACCTTACGACAAAAGAACAAATGCAATACTTCTGCTTTGATGTTTCCAGACTACTTCATTGGTTTAGCAAAGTAATTCTCCTCTGTATGGAATTTGTTTCAGACTGGAAAATAGTAAGGTTGAGATCCTTTATTTCCCCGGTCTTTGATAGCTAGGAATTTTTCTAAAGACATCAGAATTCATCCGCTAAGCTTCCCAACCCCTCAGGAGAGTGGCACGAGCAACTCGGTTCACCCCCAGGGTGAACGCCCCCATTCTGAGGTTGCAATCATGAGTTTTACACATTGACTTGATGTTCTTGAAAGCACCTGTCATGTACCTTTGAAGTTCCATGTTCACCTTATCCTCATCCCACATGAACCCTTGGATGTTCTGGAAAAAAATATGGAAGAAACAGAATATTATGATGTTACAAGCAACTGGGCAATCAAAAGTGACCAAAGAAATTAGAAATGAAAGCGTCTTTCATTGAGTACCTGAACCCACTCAAAATAACTCACAATCACCCCACCAGCATTTGCATAAATGTCGGGCAGTATGATGACCCCTTTTTTAGATAGTATCTGCACTCCAAACAAATTGAAAAAATTAGAAGTCGCAACATTCGCAGCAGCTTCAATTTTTCCTAATAATCTTAATGGCTGGCTACCTCATCTGCTTCCGGATCAGTGGGATGATTAGCAGCTTCTATGATGTACTTGGCCTTTACATCAGCAGCATTTTCCCTTCAAAAAGATGGAACCATCAGCAAAGTCGAATTTCTGCAGTAACATGCGCCGATTATGCTTAAGCATTATAAGGAACTATCATTCAGAGTCTTTCATCATTTGAATGAAAACAAGAGAACCATCCATAAAATTTGGTTCAAACAAAGTTTCACATCTTGAAATCGAGAAGCAGAACCAGTATTGTTGCTGCTCAACGATAAAACTTGTAACTCGACATTCTAAGCAAAATCACATGCATTTTAGAAAGAAAATTAAACTGAAAAATTGCAAACCCGGTTACAGGGATGCCATGATAACATGGTACTCTTATTATTTAGTATTCAGATATATTTTAAATTCCATGCATGGGGCTAGATGAGAGTTGAGGACAGTTAGGACAGGAATCAGTATGATAACAAACAGCTACAAGCAGATTATATATGTTTGGAACCTGTGGAGCACTCCGCCTAAGGCACAAGGAATAAGAACATCACATTCATGCACAAGCAACTCCTTCATATCCACAGCATTCGCGCCTTTGAAATCTTTCAGAACACCACCTTCATTTTTGTGTCTCATGAGAGCAGGAATGTCAATACCATCTGGATTTTCTATTGCACCAGTTGCATCTCCAATTGCAATAATCTTGCCACCTTTTTCGTGAAGAATTTGTGCAGCCCAAGAGCCCACATTTCCAAAACCCTGGAAAATTTAATAGGTTAAAGTATCCTGGCATGTGTTCCAGATAACACATGATCATGAGGAATTGCAAGGGTTGCAGATTAAGTTGAAGTTATCTTGTAGAGCCAGTGAGCAGTATGGTCAAGATGAGTGAAGCATAAAGTCATGATTCTATCATGGCCGGTCTTCGTATCCATTATTTTATGAGTTGCAGTTATTATAAGAGCCTAAAATTGATCCACTAGAAGAAAATGCAAGATATACATCCATAAAACCAGATCACCTGGATAACAAAACTCAATCCTGAAATAGACTTCCCATGTTCAGCTAATAAAGCCTCGGTGGCAAACACAACACCTCGCCCGGTAGCAGCATCCCTGCCTAATGACCCACCAAGATCCTGCAATTATCCAAAAAGAAAGAACATCAGTTTAACCTGAGAAATCAGAATTTAATCAAATGAAAACCTGTTATTAATCAATTCTAAATGCTTACTATTGGCTTTCCAGTAACGATAGCTGGTGAGTGGCCATGGAACTTAGAATACTCATCTAAAATCCATGCCATAGTCTGTTTACCAAGACTGGTGGTTAGTCAAAAACATTCAGATTCATCATAATGAGCATACAAGGAAGAGTTACTTATTTTTTGTTAAATGATCAGATAAAGAACAAAGAATACCTGTGAATTGGTTCCCATATCAGGGGCCGGAACATCGGTGTGAGTTCCAATGAGATCATGAATCTTCTGAGTAAAGACACGTGTTAGGCGTTCCAACTCACTGTTACTTAACTCACCAGGAGAGCACCCAATGCCCCCCTTTGCTCCACCATATGGTATGTCTGCCACGGCTGTTTTCCATGTCATCAGTTGAGCCAGAGCATTCACCTCATCAGGGTCAACCTTTCAAAAGTAAATATTTAGATGACGATTCAAAGTCAGCTCAAGCAGTGTGAGCAATAAAGGTAAAATAATTAGTGTATCTCAACTGTAGATATAAATGAAGGGGAATCCAAAAGTGTGGATCATAACAGATTTACAATCAATACATCCTAGCAACTATGTGGAACGGCAAAGTCATGATCCAGCTGCGAGGTGTCGCTCAAAAAATTATTTAATGCTTTCACCCATGCCAAAAAAAGGGTTGTTCAGTCAAGCTAGAAGTTCCTGCTTCAATCGGCATATATGATCTCCAAAATACCAATCCACTCACTCCACTATGAAGTCTAGGTAGCCTTAACATTCTGGAACCCGGTTCGGTTCTGGAACAGGCCAAACTGCTTGAAACCATGCGGATCCAGATGGTTCAGCCTGGTTAAAGCCAGTTTCAACATGAGACTGAATCAGATGGCTGAGCCGTCCTGGTTCTTGAACAGACCGGTTCGATGCGCCCTAAGCCTCCAGGTTTGGAATGGCTGAACAATCCTAGGTTTAGAGTATGAACGGGTGTCTTCAAGCATTCAACTGTTCCACACATCAAGAAACCAGAAAATTTGGAGGGTCCAAATAACACCGAGTATGAATGTTACTAAGATTTGGTATCCACATAAAACTGCTCGGTAAATAACAACTGCCCTATGTCATCCATCATATTGCTCAAAATGCTAGGTTTGGAGGAATTCGTTGCATGGGATATATAAGCAATAAAATTACAAGTTTGTTTTTGTTCTAACTCCTAAGCATCACAAATTCATTTCTTTAGTGATTACCTCTAAAACAAAAATAGTTGTTGTTCATATAGACCAAAATACATAGATTGTCAATTTTGGCATGATAAAACTTTGAATACAGAAGATAAATAATTAAGAATCATACCTGGCAAGCTCAGGTCTCTCCTATTCATTATAATGGAAGTAGAGCAGATGTGAAACTCAAAACTCCTGGTCTCCTTACTTGGAGAGTCTACCGTGTACCCTGATTACACCCAAGACCTTCCATATTTGTCGAAAATATTAAACTGCTAATAAATGAGAGAGAAATGTCTTAGACACCTCCACCATTCCATGTAATACCCACTCACAGCTAGGGCAAGTGACATCATTCCCCCTGCTGAAATCCTCATTTTCTTATGATCTTTCTGGGCTTTTGTATGGATGTCTGAAGCATATCTCTAAATGAAAGGCAAGGCATTTTTATTTGTTTAACTTCTCTTAAAAACACTTCTAATTCTAGACATGCTCAAAGTGGTGACAGTATCAACTCATTCTGATACATAAGTTTGAGTAACAACTGGGCACTTGTTCTCCAAGTTGCAGAAACATATTTTCTCATTGCTAACTTTCCAAATCCACAAAAAAAGAAACATATTTCCTTGTTCCCTAAAAGACAACTGATTAACACAATAACAAGGTGGGAGCGCATGCATGTGGCTTGAGCTGTTATAAGCTGACAATACACAGACTTATTCCAGAATTGAACAAAGATTTGCTGAGAATTGAAAGGCTCAGACAGCTCAATAATGGTCTATGACTAATCCTATCCATGGACATCACTATAATGAACCACAGAACATCAATCATCTACCTGTATATATATAAGATTCTAGTGTAAAATCAATTGAGATATTATCAAGTGATAACCAGTCCATGTAACAAGGAAGAATCATAAATTTTCATGGACAACAGATAATGAGATGATCTGCAAGACTTATGTGGATAGGTTCTCAATAATGGCTCTGACAATTCTTTGCACAAAAAGCAGCCAAAAAAGTTAGCTTTCATTAGTAGTAATTTTGTAACAATACATGGTGCTAACAAAAATGACAGTAATCCAATTCGTGAGAGATTAGCTTGCCATGATCATAATAGATATAGACATGAGAGATTATTGGAAACAACGATAAGTTGATGCATATAAATGTAAACCCCGAATGTTATAAAGAACAACGAAGGAACAAAGATACAGCAGAGAATCCAAAGAACTAAAAAATGCCACTTCGAATCAACAATAAGATCGTTAAATCTGTGCAAAATGATGTGCATCAGTATACAACAATCACGTTACGATAGACTAAATCCTATCATGCATTCATCTTGAATATACATATAATTTTCCCTTCCATTTGCTCCATCAGTATCCGACAATCGCAATACAGATTCGAGCATAAGTACGAAAAACATGACAGAATCGCACAATATCTAATGCCAAACCCCAATAACAATATCTTGAAACTACTGAATCACGAACATCTAATAAACTTGCAGGTATCCACTGCAGATATATAAAAAGCAAAAAGAAAGCAACTCACTTCGGGGTGATATCGGATCCCCCCTTTCATCGGCCCCCGGGCATTGTCATGCTGAACCCTGAACCCAACATAGGAAGCCAGCGTCCCATCATCTCTAGGGATGGTACATTCCACCTACAGGCCCACAAGAAACAAGAACTCAACTCACAAATCATCAAGAACCCAAAGAAGAGAAGGGGGCAAAAAACCACAACAGAAGAAGAAGAAGAAGAAGAAGAAGAAATCGACACCTTAATTTCACGGAAGGGGATCAAGAGGCTCTTCTCGAGCTTGGAATCGAGCCCCAGGAGGCGGGAGGCCTGGCGAAAGTTGCGGCTGGTGGCGGCCAGAGCGTTCATGGCTCCTGCTCGAAAAGAACAAGAAAAGGAGCGATCTTTCAGCAAACGGAAGGATCGCAGAACTCCAAAAGAGAAGGAGATCGAAGAATTCTTACAAAGAAATCGATCGAAGTACGGGTGAAGTGAAATAGACGGGAGAATGGAAGCGGGGATTTATAGAAGGAAATGTCGAAATCGGATTTGGTTTGCTTATAATTTATTCGACGATAATGCGGGATTTGAGGCAGGGAAGGGGGAGCGAATCAACGAGCTCGGAGACGGAAATGGAAACAGATAATGGGGGAAGAAGAGCGCAGAGGGAGGCGAAGTTATAAAAGAGAGTTTTGAGCTCTTGCTTGCACGGCTTGTTGAGCGTTCCTATTGGGAAAAGTCTTCGCCTGACGGTTAACACGTTGGGCGAAAACCCTGCACTTGTTGACGTGGAGGGGTTGAGCACATGTTGGTTGTGTTGACCGGTCTAGCCTCTTCGCCCTTTAGGTGTGCAATAATGATTATCTTGAGATTTGTATGCATCAATCTAAAAGGTGCCATTTACCTTAGCTATGCATCTCAAAGAACTTGGTAATGATCCAATGGGTAAATTGCGTAGTTATGCAAGACGAATTCATATGGAGCTCGCACTTGTGAGTTCTGCCTAGCTTCGAATGTTAGTCGAGAAAGTTGTAGTACTAGAAATAGACCTATCAATTATGATGCATGCCGACAAATCATCGTTATTGTTTGATTGAAATCTACATTAGCTGCTTCATTTATATCCCTTTTCGGAATCTTATTTCAACGTAGCACAAAAGATTTGTGCAATTTGCGTGCAACATTGTAGCATTTTTCGTTTATTGGTTAATCAAGCTAAATTTCAATTGCAGATTGTATTTTGATTCAAGTTTTGAGTTCCATGATCCCTAACTAGTGGATTGCCAATTTAACGGATTGGGTACACAAAAAGTTCACTTGTAAGCCATCATAAAGTATTTAGTAAAACAAAAGCTCTATAATTCGAAAAATAGAAGGGTACTACTAGACCTATCGAAATCTAATGATTGCCTAACTAGCAATTTAGGGTATCTGGTTCGAGTAAAATGGTTCTTGGTTAGATTGATTAATATGGTAGTTAAAGGTAACATGTTTTGTAGCTTCAGATGGTGCCAAGAGAGGACTCAAAAAGAGAATTAGCTAATGCGACAAGCCCCTAACTTCATTGTACATATACAATTGAAATCCAACTTATTGCAAAACAAGAATTTAGTAATTGGATTTCAACTTTTTGTATAACTGAAAACTAAGATGTCCCTAGAGGAAATCCTAAAGTAGTACAAAATTATTACAACAAAAATTAATACAAAAAATTTGTAGGTTTGCTATTGATCATCTCTCATTGACATACACTTGAATTTGTACGGTTTTTTAAAAATTTAACCAACTTTAAAGTATTCGACTAAGAGGAGGGATTAGGAAGCACTATAGACACTTGGAGACATGCAATAATGTCACATGGCTTCATGAGAGCCTTTTGTGCTCCAACCAATATTGTTTATCGGTTAAGAGTTTTAAGACTAAAAATCTAGACTACTGTTATACTAATCGATATAAATCAATATACATGGATAAGTCAGATACAATAGAAACATACCAGCTATTGCCACCTAACATCTGACATGATAGGTGGACAAACTGACGAGTGAGCTACTCTATTCAATGGAGTTGGAGAAAAATAGCAGAGCATTTGAGCTGTTTTGCAATCATAAAGAATGATCATGGGATCACAGAAAGTGCCCGGCTCGAGAACCTCCGATGCTTAAATAAGGCAGAATTTTGAGAGAAAACGGGAGAGATAAAAGAGAGTAGAAGTTTTACAATATAATGATGGGAGTTTTCTTTGTCATACTTAAAGGGTCTTCATACCTCATATTTAGAGAGGAGAAGATGCGAATCTGCTTGATTAGAGTAGTCACAGACAAGCAGTTAAGCTCTTTTCATATTCACCGATAAGAATAATGTGAATATTTTTTTTTTGGTGTATTGTGATTGAACGCTTTCCTTATCTGCTGGTCGGTTACGATATTTTCTTTTGGATGGATTGAGATCACATCGAGCTGTAATGAATCATTGATTATTCAAAGATTTGATATAATCGAAAATTTGATTGGCTATTGATTTTGATTGGCATGAGTCATTGTTTGATTGGGTGGACTGAGGTGAACTGAGTTGTCAGATAAAATTTTAGAGATTACAAATTCAAACCATATCACCGACCAATAATTTCAATTTTTAACTTTTTTAAATAGTTTTTTATTAATAGATCTTAAAATCAATGCATAAAAATAATTTCTAATTAAATTTTATCATATCGGTTAAGAAGCTAACTCGCAACTCGCATTCCAAACCGGACGTACGGGGCCACAAGTGGCGAAGCTGGCGGCGGCGGCGTGTCTTATCCGAAAGGGAACAGAGGAAGAGTTGGTGGGAACGCTTCCGACACGTAAGCTCGCACGTGGCAGAAGAAGAAATAAATGCGTCAGACGTGGTTCGCGCGCCGCCGCGTGGGCTTTTAACGGGTCTCCGAGGACGTGGCGGGAGGCAGGTTGACAAATCACGCGCCGTCCGTATGCCGCGCAACGGCAAGTGGTTGACCAGGCCGGCGCCAAGGTAGGATAAGCGCTCTCGACCCTCCGCGTCCGCCCTGACGTTGGACGCCTCCTCGATAAGGAAGGAAAGACGAACAAACTAATTTTTATTGGCATTGACTGCTCCGTTTTTTTTTTTATCATTAGCACATGGTAAACGCTCATGGACCATCACATCTCGCGGAAAAGCTGGCTTATTTTATTCAGCAATAAACAATGCTGGCTTATCATTCAACAACTCTTCGACAACACCGCACATCATATGATAATCCCACGTCTGTGCACACGACCTTAAGCCTAAGGTTATTGCCGGGTTATACCAACGTCCTCTATGGCAACCTCAACTGAGGTGAAGTCTGGCCAGTCGGTGAGAACTGACATCTCTAACAACCAATAATTACGACAGCATGATCGTCGGTGCATGATCATCACCATATACTATCCACACGGAATGATTCCAATATTGTAAACGTATTATTGGCTATTGTCTGATCATTAATACATGTTGTCTCAAATCAAGTTACGACAAAATAACTATCCTATATGAAAGGGTAGTTCGAAGATCCTTGGGTATGTTATGTTCTTTCAAAAAACTTTACTGTACTAAAAATTTTCTTTTCCGCACTGTTGTCTTTCTATTCCGACTTAGCTATCCGAGGGTTTCTATCGAAAATTCTCCAGCAAATGGATTTCTTATAAGCCATCTCAGGAGTTAGCTCCATCACACCGCGACCGTCTCGTTCACCTCAGTCCTTTCCGACCTCGGGGTCAGCTAAATAATACTCTGACCTCGGTTCAAACTTCTGCGGCACCAGCCCTGTTTTATGAGATCATCGTAGAGAGTTAAATTATTATATCAACGTGTTACATGTTTTATTTCAGAGGCATGCTTTATCCTTTCATATCCTTTCGCGTGTGAATCACAAGCTCACAGCCATTTTGAAGCAAGGCTGCACGAGGTTGGAGGAGTGCAGGTCAAACCATGGCCTGGTTAGACTTTTCTCTTTTTTCCCCTTCTTTTTCTATACTATTCCTTTCTTTCCCTCTAGTTAATATAAAGGAATCTGTCCATTCATTTTAACCATGCATCTCTCTACACTGTTAAATAAGGAGGAGGAGAAGAAGAAAGACAAGCAGCAGCACTGTAACATAGCCCCTTGGCTTTTAACATAGGGCTGTTGGGCAAAAAGTTTTTATCATGCTAGAGCTCAGGCTGCTCGGTTCATGTCTGCTGTGGGCTAGCTTAAGCTCGACTCGATAAGGACTTTTGTTGGTTGCTGGGGAGGCTTTGGTGAGAGAGCCGCCAGCGGAAGAGGGGTGCTAAAATGTGATTTTGGCAGGAAGGCATTGTTGAGAATTGAAAGAAGAAGAGCAGGTAACTCAAGAAGAACAAGGTAGGATTTTGGGGAGGGAGAGGCCTATTGATCTCAACTCCTAGGTGAGAGAGGCTGACGATTGGTGAACTGAGATATACCTCTCATCAAGTGGTAATTACATCTCAACCAGTAGATCTCCATTTGACTGCTGAAAGATAGCTTACCTCTGGTAGCAAGTGGGAATAACACTTGCAGCTCATCACCTACTATAAAATATGATTAAAAAGACTTTATATATACGTATATGTACATAGTATTTAAACATATTTATATGCATTAAGTTAAACAAGCTACTTTGAGCTTGGCTCATTTACTCGATCGTGGAGCATGCTTATATCAAGCAACAGAGGTTCATCAGTAGCGGCTTGCTTGCTTGACCGCCCTACACTGAACAACCTGATATCTCTCACTGTCCGGAAAGGAAGCAAAAAATCAAAAAAAACGAAAACAAAAACCAAAAAAATAAAGAAAAGAGTGAGTGAAAGACACTAAGTTGGGAACACTTGGTTCTCTACATTCTGGTTGAGGAAAAATTATTTCCTACACCACCAATCACAATTGCTCCTTTCTATTGACCTCATTCATCAAGCATGCATCTCGATGCACTGCTACAAAAACACAATTTGTACCTGCTCACCGAATACCTACCTCTCGTACACTGTTACAGGTCCTCATGAGAATTTGGGAAGGAGATGCCTGGTAATAATCCAACACATCAGAATCTTTTTATTTATAGCACATCATAGAATTTTTTTCTTATTTTCCTAATGCAGATCGGTTTCATGCTTAAACAGCTTACTTTCTAAATTCCTGCAACAGGGGTCGTACCGTGTTGATGAATTGAAGGCCCTTCCTTGAAGCTCCCCTTGGTTCTTTCAGTTTCAGACTAGCAGGCAAAAGCTCAGTCCCTGCTTTTATCAAGATTCAACTACCAAAAATGGGAAAACATAAGGTATTGTTTAGAAAATGCATATCCTATTTGGAGTCCAAATAATCACAAATATGCCATGCCAATTGCCAAAGAGATGGAAAGAATAAACAAAAATTTGGGAGCAATAGTGAGTATTCCAAAAAGGATGGAGCATCTAGTCTTGAAACTCAAGTTCTCTTGCGTTATCCATTTTTTTTTGCTACAGCGGTTACTTACGCTAGCTGTGTGAGCGCACCCAATAAAATCAGAAAAAAGTACATAGCGAAGAGGAGTAGAAGTCGATTCCTGATCCGCCCAAAAAACTCTTCCACATGATGTGCCGCATGATGCTGCGCTGTCCTGCATAAGCTCTGAATCTGCATAAACCATTACCTAAAAACTTAGAAGATAGAATTTGGCAGCATAAACCTAATAGGCAGACAACGAGATACCAATTTATAATAATATGGAGTTAGAAACATGATGTTCAAGTGCACATCAGTTTTCACCAATAATGCATTTTGGACTTGTGGTATGAAAAAAAAAAATCTAAGTAATAATCAATCAGTGGCCAATGCAATCAAAATGCAGTTCAGCTATTACTACATGAGAATATTTTGGTTTTGGTTTCAAGTGCAGATATATCAGTAACATCATCTCATAACTGACAGAGGCAAGATGCTAGGGTGCACCAAAGAAAATAACTTTTTTGACTCATGAAAATCAACCACAGGTAATGCAAGAAATGAACTCTAAAGTAAAGGAGTGCCGAAATGCTCCAACAAATAAAGCAACAAAACCTCATTGTGCGATCAACTTCAATGTTGATCCTCCACAAAACAGCCAAAGGTTTCATCTATAGACAACTTGACAGGGAAAATCCCAAATAGCATGGTTGTGCTGCAAATTGTTGCATCATCCATCATTGCAAAACAGAATGATCTCCAGGCATCAAATATCCACAAGCATATGCTCCTACGGAAGCATAATCAGAGGTGACCTTGTCAGACAGCTTCAATTTTCCTAGTTTAACTGAAAACCTTGTTATGATGATCTCCATTCTTAAAGATCATTGGAGCCACCTAACTTTTTTAGCTCTAACAGGTAGCATCACCAGGAGTAACTAGAGTGGTTGGATTTCATGGCCTTAGATATGATAATGCAAACCAACATGACAAGCAATTTGTAGCTCCTTATCCTCAAGGATAACTCAAAGGGCACGTGTAAAAACTTACAGTATTCCTTAGATTTGTTCCCATGTTTCAAACCAAATGTATTTATCACACTCCAAAGGCAAAAGCCATACGTGAAAGTTCTTATTATGGTCAATCGGCAATCGCTCTTCTAAGAGTCTTTATTCAAGCACAAATTTCAATTGGGGGCTTGCTGCACCTGACTCTCCCTTGCAATTATTGTTAACAACATTTGCAATCCCCCTCCCCCCAACCCAAACCGAAAAAAGAAAAAAAAACAACACAAAAAAACAAACTTCACTTTCTTATCCTTGGAGACTTCTTCCTACTCAAATGAATGACATTACCTCACTGATTTAAGATCACTTCAAAATCAGATTGACCAAAAGGATATGTCAACATCTACCACCATCCCAAATTCAAGCGAGCACCCAAATGCACTCGGTAACCTATGGACGGAACCATGCTGTCTAATCTTAATTGAATAATGATAATAAAAAACCATTGCCCAAATCAAACTAATTTCTACTTCAACAGCCGAGTTGCATGGTCGAAGATCCTAGGTGGAGGAGGAGCTATGATGGATCTAACTCCCACGGCATGAATCATTTGACCTGACTGATTACTCATCTCAGTAACACCAAGTGAATTTAGATGCATTTTAGGTACCTTGTCCTCAAGAACCCTTGCGCTCTGCTCATTCGCATTCCAAAAATAGAATTCCAACTTTTCCGGACAGGGATGATATAAGGAGCCAGACTGCACTCCAAAGGTACCTGAATTAAGACATTACAAGCACAAATAGAGTAGATTTTAGCATATAACCGAAATCTAGAACCTACAATAGATATTGTGGAAAAATCAGCAAAACTAGATTCTACGAGATCAAAAAGCTTAATGTGCCACAGTACAATTAAGGTCAGACCTGAGATATGAATCCACATTGAGAACAGCAACAAAAAATAGTAGCTACAATAAAGGTAGTGGAATTAAAAGGTTGTCTCTAACTATATATTGTCTGGTACAGATGCAAGAGCCGGCATTAAATTTTAGAACTTTGGTTCATTGATATGCATAAATTGATTGATACCCTGGAGAAAACAAATGTTGATAACTTTTTTTATTAACAAAATATACTAGTAGAGACCAGTGACATTATAAACATGATCTTCAATCATGTAACATGATAACAACAGAGGTAGTAAAGAAAAATGTCATTTGGGAAGAACCCTAACAGCTGCTCATGACAAACTTCAAAGAAGAACTCTAGTTTTCTACCATGTGGTATCTCTTAATACTGGTCATATTTATGGGTTTTTGGTTGCATCTAAGTGGACCAAAGGTCAGAGTCATGTACGCGGTCCACTTCTAGGTATTTAGTATATACGTAAGTAATTAGTATCCTTACAGATTCTTGGTTGCATCTAACTGGATCCAAAATTCGTAAGTCATGTATGAGTTTCACTTCTAGGATTTGAAACGTACCCAAGTAATTAGTGCAAGTCACTTAATTTATACCACTAACTCTGACAAAGGGACTCAACAACAAAGGTTCCAAAGTCACTTCTTCAAGATTGAGAGCGACCATGCTTAGTCTATTGTCAATATTTTCAACCAAAACTATAGTTGATCATGTTTGACCATGTTTGATCAAAGTTAACCATGCCACTTTTATCACTTCAAAAAGTTTGCCTCCATTTTACCAAACATCTGGATCAGAAATTCATATTTCAAAACTAACTTCCCCTTGAAGAAATTCTAGCACTTCCCACACTTAAGTGCAACCAAATTAACCCCCTTTTTTTCTTCATAGTTATTCAAACAGCTTTTCATAGGTTCAGGGTATTGCAAATGGAGTTTACAAGAACCCATTTTGCCATCTGCATGTTTTTCATTGTAATTTTTTGTTGTGATGTGCTTTTATTTCCTTTTTCTTTTTTTTTTTGTGGTGGTGGTGGGGGGGGGGGGGGGAGCGGTAGCATACAATGCACTTTTATGTTAATGAAAATGTTTATTTTTGAGTCTACCCCCCATCTATTGTCAGTTTCTTTCTCTTTTCTTCTTTTATGGGCCTATAAAGTGATACATGAAGACACTTCAAGCAGAGTTACATCAAAGCAGGTAAGTACACTTGTTTTCGAATTGAATGTTATCTGATCAACATTTGTCATAGAGGCATCAGGCGTATTTGAAAACAATAAAAAATATGTTGATTCTGAATTTCGTATTTATCAGTATTTAGCCAAATTGTTGGGAAAATGAGATGTTACACTTTTAAGAATGGTATGGTGGATGCATGGTGAGGTTAGGAAGGACAAAGTAAATACAATTCATTAGAAGCACCTAGTAGGTATACAAAAGTGGAGAGCCTAGTTGTATGAGTTTGATTGAATTCAATTGCTTTATTGGCTGTCACTGAAAAGGGGAGAAAGTATTGAAAGAAAATGAAGAAAGACAGAAAAACGGGGGGAGAAGAGAGAGCATCAAATGAAGAAATTATGAAAAAGAAAATAAGGGAAGTTATGTGGTGTATATTTCTCAACCCGACCTCGGCATAGGCCAAAGTCAACTTTACCTTACTATTAGCTGAAGTGCTTGTTTGATCCAACCGAACAACAAAGAAGAGCCATGTTTCTCCAATTCGAACCTATTTAAAAATGGTTAATGCCTGTTAATGGCGTGACCGCGATCTCATCAATTTATGAGCAATTACGATCTTTCTGAACAGTTCGACCATCACTGCACTATCAGAACGATTATCATCCACGTGCACAACGTGAAAACCGTTACCAAGTAGTTTATGCACGTCCCGCCAATCTCGATCACGAATACTGACCCCATTCTATATAAAAGGGGTGACCTGGGGACTTCCAGGTATGTTCTCAACCCATTCTCTCTTCCAAAACTATGCCACTCTCAAGCTTTCCACTATTTTCCTAGAATCTGGCTGATTTAAACATCGGAGGATCCCGCCAGGCACATTTCGACAAGTGGACTTCTTTTTCTATTTTTAGGTCAACCAGGTGATACCAGAGGAACCATTCTATCCGAGCTTAGGTTCAATTGTGATCAATTGCTTCCACCAACTCTCCAACCAAACTTTCAAGCTAGGAGCCTAGCTTACCAACCTTATCTCTTCACCTCGGTCTTGAACCTACCTGACTTCCAGTTCGGACTCTAGGGGCAACAGAATTAGGAATCGGAGGAGAGAGAAAACAGGCGAGAGAGGCCTTAGTGCGCAGCTAACCAAGAAGTAGGATGAGAAAGTGTTTCTGATGTAGCTTTTCACCATTAATACTAGGGGGAAAAAATTAAAATGCTAAGAAAAGATTACAACTTCCAAAACCCTGTTACAAATCTACATCATATCAATCTTTTCTCCTCTATAAATTTTCAGCAGACAGAGCCCATTTGTTGATCCATCGCAAACCATGCTGTACCATGAGAAATCCTCGACAAGAACACCACCACAATGTAAAAGATTTCATTTTTCTCGGTCAGGAAAACTCACAGTGGATGTAGGTAGGGTTTGCCAGGCACCGAACGAACTCCAACTTGAGAAGGACTCTTTGGCGGCCGTCATCGGGATCTTTCTATGGGTTCTTAGATCTGCATTAAAAAAAAAAAGGAGAGAGATGAAAAGATTCAGGGGAAAAAACAAAAAAAAAGGACAAATTGGGGGACAAGGTACCTGCCCGGATGGGGATTTGGACGAGCGATTGGCGTCGTCTTTACCGAAGCCATGCCAGATTAGAAATTCTGCGCACAAATTGAAGCGGTGGACGTATGCGAGGAGCGAATTAATGGAGGGAAGCAACGAAGAAAAGCTCCCAACTTTCTACGCGACGCAAGAGCCGATCAAGGCGTCGAGGTTGGGTCGGGTGAGAATAGCAGAGTCTCTGATTTGGGCGGCAGGGGTCTCGTTGCGCTCTGGCAACAAACTAAACAAACCCGAACCCGAACCAAAAATATTAGAGTTGGATCCCTACCTAAATTTACCCTCTCTGCACTGTGCAAGAAGGCCCTCCTCTACCTCAAAAGACTCTGTAAGGCCGAAGTCTGCAACCTCCGAGGTATCCGAAAGAAAGCTTCCGGGTTGGGTGGGCGTTGAAATTTTATGACGTTTGAGCTTGGAGGTCGCGGCGGTCGCCGGTGCTGATGGTGGCGGCCGGCCAGAGGTTGGGGGCATTGGGTTCTAGGGAAGAGACCGGGAGGCTTGGGGGGAAGAAATCGAAGAGAGCTTCTACCTCCGCCACCCTCCCCCGCCGTCGTCGGACTTGGGCTTCGCAGTGATCTACCCCACTGGCACCTGCTCTTCCTCACCGCCTGCCATCTCTCCGCCGTGTCGGCTCCTCTCCCTCGACCTCCGTCAAGCTAAAGGTCCACTGTTTCCGGGTGGACGTGGTGGGTCTCAAGTACCACGGCGACCTCCTTGCAACGCCTCCGGCTTCCCCGGCGGCGTGTCCTACATCGACTTGCGGCGCTTCCTCGACGGCGTTTAAGAAGAAGTTTTACCGATCGTTCACCTTCAGAAGGAAACGTTACGTCGCCGTTCTCGCGTGGAAGAAGAGCCATTATTTTATCTAAGCCTCGGCCCGCAGGCAGCTTTAGTGGATCGCGCTTGTTATCTGTTGGTGGATCTACGCCGTTGGAGAAATAGCTATAGAGGAAATCTACGGTCATGGTCGATCTAGTTCGTTTAGTTAGAATACTTGCCAGGTATAGCACAACCGGTTCTCGTCTCGGGTTGACCCGGGCGCCTTCTGAATAGCGGGTTTTGTGGGGTTTTGCGTTGGACCCCTTGGCCAATTTTAAAATTTTAAACTGGTCTTTTCTCCTTGTCGTTTTTGCAGTTGAATCTAAGTCCCTACCTAAATTGTCCTCAAGAATAGCTTGCCCGTATGGCGCCTGGTTCTACCGCCTAGTGGCTTATCACAGGCTACCGTTGAGGTCGCGCAGAAAGATAATGAGATTAACGAAATAATAAAAATACTTGATTTATGATGATATATAACTATATTATAGCCACATGCACCATTACACCATGCTTTACATGGCTTTCTTTTAAATAAAGAAACAAAGCAGACTGCATCTTTCTCATATCAGACGGAGCATACCTATTATCCAAGATATTATGGGCATGATGAAAATATCTGCTGGGGGAATAAGATTTTTCCCCCCAGCGACGCAAGTGCCTCTAAGAAGTCGCACAATCGCCAACCCCGGATAGCCGAAGCCGACGTCTGACCTCGGAACGTTCGACCTCAGAACATCCGACCTCAGAACTCCCGACCCGGAAAATTCCTGATACCCGAGGTCTACTCCTATCAGCCACCTACCACGGCCATACCCCTCCGAGGTCCGGCCAAGGGCCATATCCTGCCATTGCCCCGGCATTTATTGCGCACGACCCCTACAAACCTCTAGTTCACTCCACAATTAATGCGGATCTCCGGCTTACTCCACAATTAATGCGGATCTCCGGCTTACTCCACAATTAATTCGCGTGGCTCCTGTTATCTACGGACTCACAGCTCTCCACGGCAAGTCAGCTTAGCGGAGTCCAATCAGCTATGATAAGTTCCCGATCTCGGCCTTACTCCCAACACCAATGCAATAATTCGCCCGATTGCGTGCCAGCTCGGGTCGTACGGCGACTTCACCTCCGACATCAACGCAATAATTCACACGATCGTGCGCCGATCTGAGCAACATGCCGAGCCGTACGATGGCCTCGCCCCATCACATCACAGGTAAACCGACCCTCCTATAAAAGGGGACCTTTGCTCCTCAGAGGGGGGTTGGGAAAATTCCACACTCTACAAACACTGTTCTTCTTCTCTTTATACACTTTGCCCCCCTTCTGACTTGAGCGTCGGAGGGCCGGCGCCGGAAAACCCGGCCACCGGTTTGTCTGCAGGCACCCGGACGGGGGACGCCGTTCGCCGACGGATCGCCGCTCCCCTGTGAGGATCGCCGCCCCCCTCGAGGACCTGCTGCTCCCTCTCCTCGACCGAAGATTGCCTCCGGGTCCAATTTCCAGCAACAATATCATTTTTCATCACTGAAATAAAATATAGATTGCAAATCTTGTTCATAAAATATAGCCATACTAAATCTGAAAAGATGTACTGGCTTCAAGTTATATTTATGCTACTAACTTACATAGACACAATTTACTTAATTTGGCAGGTCTACATAATTTATCTTGCATAGTATAAATACCGATAATATAATGTTGCAGATCTAAATGTGCTGTAGAATAATTTATTTTAATCATCTTACATGTCTCTTTGAATTACAAGCTTTAATTTAATACTACAGATATTTGGCTATGCAATTAAAATTCTTGAAACACTTATAGTTGCAAGATTTGATGTTTCTACTTTCAACAGAATTCCGTAATTTTGTTTCTTAAAATCTTCAATTCAATAAAAGAGCAATATCATGCTTTTAACAGCAGATAACTATAATTTTACAAGTCTTGGACCCAACAAATAAGGCAACTATCTTCCAGGGGCTTAAGTACAAATTTCGTAATAAATTTTCACCCTGCTCCGAAAGCCCGACACCGCCACCAGGGCTGGCCACTTAGCCGGTCAAGGCACAGCCCGCGCCGCGGTGGGGGCGGCCCCCCCACCCCGCGCGGGTGCGATCACCACTCAGCCCCGTTAGCGTGCGCCGCAGAGTAAGCCGCCTATCCCTAGGCGGTGCCCAGATCCACCCCACCTCCCCACTACCCAACAAAAATATGCCCCCTTTCTCCCACCTCCTCCGCACCCCAACCACCACCGCCTCCAAACCCTCCTCCCTCATGGCCTCCTCCTCCTCCGCTGCCGCCGATGCGTCCAAAGACCCACCCTCCTCTCCCGCCCCCACCCCCTCCGCCGCCACCGCCGCCGCCGCCGACGGCGCAGCGGTGGCCGCCTCTCTCTCCCCGTCGCCGTCCCCAGCCCGATCCCCCTCCCCCCTCCCCCTCCCGGCGCCGCACGCCGCCGCCCCGGTTCCCCTCTCCTCCGCCTCCTCCCGCCGCCTCCCTCCTCCCTGTTGGACCCACGAGGAAACCCTAGCCCTGATCGATTCCTACCGCGACAAGTGGTACGCCCTCCGCCGGGGCAACCTCCGCGCCTCCCACTGGCAGGAGGTCGCCGACGCCGTCGCCCGCCGCTGCTCCCGCCTCCCTCAGGCCTCCTCCAAGACCTCAGTGCAGTGCCGACACAAGGTCGAGAAGCTCCGCAAGCGCTACCGCGCCGAGCGCCAGCGCTCGCTCGCCCATGATCCCTCCACCCCTCCCACATCCTCCTGGATCTACTTCCGCAAGATGGATGCCATGGAGCACGGCGGCGCCTCATCCGCCCCCTACGCTTCCGCCTCTGCCGCCTCCCGCCCCTCCCCCTCCCCCGCTCCACCGCGCTCTCGCTCCGACGAGGACGAAGACGATGACGAGGACGAAGAAGATGACGAGGACGATGGCGGCGCCCGTGCCGGTGGAGTCGGCAGCGGCAACACCCGCAGCCTCCACCGCCTCATGGCCAACGGGGGCGGGATCGGCGGTGGGCTTAGGTTCACGATCCCGAAGGCGGTGCGGTCCAAGATCACCACCGGATCTAGGATCGAGGAGAGGGCCCCGGTCCCGAGCTCTGGCGGCGTCATGAACCCTAGCCCTACCAACCGGTTCTTCAGGGGCTATGGCGGGGCAAGGCCGGCGATGGAGGAGATGAGGAGGCGGCTGGAGAAGAGCCGGAGGAGAAGGAAGCGAGACTCGCCGGATGCGGTCGGGGAGATGGTCTCGGCGCTGAGGACGCTGGGTGATGGGTTCTTGAGGATGGAACAGATGAAGGTGGAGATGGCGAGGGAGATGGAGAAGGTGAGGATGGAGATGGAGTTGAAGCGCACCGAGATGATCCTCGATTCCCAGCGCCGGATCGTGGATGCCTTCGTCAAGGGCTTCTTCCGGGGGAAGAAGAGGTCCAAGGTCTCTCCGGAGGCTTGAAAAGGTGTTGCCTTTCTTTTGTTTCCGACTTCTCTTTTTATTAAGGCTTTGTATGAAAGTAGATATAGAATTCAGTGTGGAAGCTGGATGCATGGTAGCAGGGGGACGGGGTGCTTTGTTTTTGTTTATTGTTTTTACTATGGAATCATATATGAAGCCCTGACTTGAATTATTTCGACTTCTTTTTCGTTCTTCTTATGTAGAGCTAATAAGTGTCGGTTTCTCTTGCTCTGAGTTGGCCTTGTGGTGGAATTGCTTTTCTCCTGCTTTGGAAACTTCCATGTCAAGGCTCTTACTTTTTGCTTTGTAAATTCTGTGTGGTTACTGACAAGATCAAACTTCTTGTAATCTTGACTGTCCGTTGCTGATGCTACTATTTGATGTCATCATGTTATTAATTGAAGCAGGATCTTCTTGCTGTATATTATATCAGGGCAGTGGAAAATGTTTTTCTTCTTTCATTGTTTTAATTTTCTTAATTTGTTGAAAGAAATCACCTCCTGTATGACTAGAAAAAATTAGTATTTGTTGAACTTTTTACCATGCAGATTACCAAATTTTCATTTCTTATTCTTGGTTTCTATATTTTTGGTAAATGAAGTAATTATATTATTAATTTTTATTTTCTTTGCTTTTATCAGTGTTTTTCTTGCCAGGGAAAGATGTGAAATATAACAAACTAATTTAGTTGTTTATATCGTGCCAGTTATTAATATTATATGTGTGCGTGTGCATGCGTGCACACGGTGCATGCACGTGCGAATTAAATTCTAAAGGGAGCACCATGTTATTCATTCTACCCTCAGCAAGTTATCTGTTTTTTAATCTCATGACATTGTATAAGCTGAGCTAAGTGAAGCCCATGGTTTCTTTTATATTGTTTAGCAACTAGCATGATGTGCAATCTGTGCTTCACCTGATCTTCCTTGCCAGATAGTGCTAGCTGATCCTACTAAGATTTCTTCTTGTGCATGCAGGAGCACAACTGTTACATTCATGTTAAAGAACTTCTACTTGGAATACTGCTCAACCTATGCTGTTCTGAGGTCTCTTAAAATTTGGTTCTTAAACTTCAATTGTATCTTTTAAACTTTGACTGCATGAAGCACTAGCCTTCTCCCGGCTTTCCTCAAGTTAAACAGCCAATATTTTTCCTATTGTGAAAATATTTGGCTTTTTTCTGTCATTGGTGGAACTTAGTATGGTTCGAGTTCGCAAATTTGTTCTATCATATTAGTTCCACTTTACTATTGCATTTGATGCATTGTGAAAAAGAAAAAACTCAATACCCGTCCTCTTAGATTCTGAACTGTTTTATTACGATCTTGTCTTTAACATTATCTTTTCATGCTTGGCATATGTTCAAAGCCTATAATTCATTATATGGATAAAACATTACCTTTTCACTATAGTATAGTGCATGTTTTCTAGTAAATAAAGAAAAATAAACCATGCCACATATTCCTAGGTTCAAATATGGTTTGAATTTTAAAGTTGAAATCAAAATCTTTCTGGCCATCTTCCTCACTCCTAAGGGATTTGCAGTCAAGTTTGAGTTGGAACTTTTGATTGTTTAATGCAATGTTAGTCATACATCATGCTCCTGGGATGCGCAGCACATTTGTATAGTTTTTGATCAGCTGAGAATTCGAGTCTTGATTTGCAGACAATCAAAGGTTCAAAGACACATTCACAAGCTCTTCCTAATCTGCCCGTAGGTACTATTTTACCTACATTTTAGCCTTTTGTTTTGATTTTTATTTTAATTAATATAAACTTCATGAATTATATAGTCTAGAACTAATGCGCAAGAGCTCTGGTTTATTTTGCAATGTAAACATCATCAATCATGTTTAATGCTTAAGTTTATGTTTCTTGTAGTAAAGCTTATATCTAAATCAATTGACAGAAGGTACTTATAAGCTTATTCTCATCTAGAGTCTTAACTTAGGGTAAGATTGGATCTCCTTGGATTTCGGTTTTGTTGGTGCACATGGTGGTTTTTTTGCTGTATTTTGATAGCTCTCAACATGTGAAAATAGCGGAAAACAATAACAGCAATATCTTTGACATTATTGCTTTTGTTTGCAAAAATTCCCTTTTGAGGCTCTGATGCAGTGGGTTGCAATAAGGTATATTGGGTGTAGAAAGTCCAATTAGGTACTAGCTTTCTGGTGGCATTTTGTATGGCCAACCAGGGGTCAAGTTAAAATTATCAGATTGGTTTAGCTTTTCATTTGCTAAATGGTAGGTCGTATAAGTAATATGGCTTATCGATTTATGACAAACGGTTTTTTTACATAGGATCGCCGATGTTAATTCTTCTTGTAAAATCGGGGTTTGTTGAATTAATCTATAGTCCGTAAAAATTAAATAGGGAAGTGAAACTTCTTTTGTTTATTTAGCACATGTTGTGGGGTGCAATCAAGTATTCACCTGGTTGTTTTATAGTTTGAATGTAGAATCTTACCTAGGCGCAAATCAAGATTAAGCTAGGTATCTAGAGTCTTCCAGGTGGAAGTCAGAGAGTAAGATTGGCATTTCAGCTATTAATGTTGGGACCTGCTTTTCTTCTGAATGTCCACCTTATTGTGTTACTACATGGAATAGGTAGCTGTTGTAAGCTTCTGAGAAAATCATGCTGTCAACTTCTCTCTTTTGTATTAAACCAAAATAATAAAAAATTGAAGGTGATGACTCCAGCTACTCCTTATGATGACTCCTGGTCTTTCCTGCTGAATTGGTGGCAAAAATCCTTGGTTTGTCTTCCATCCAAGGAAGTTGTTGCAAGACAAATGACTCGTCTTCAATCAAGTAGAGATTTTGCATTCACCTTCAAGTATTCATTGAGATTTCACACGGAGGTCAGTGTCACTTTGTCTCTTCTGCAATGTGGTGCAATCTGCAAACTGTATGGTGAATGTTCTTGTTGAATGAAATGATCTCAATGTTGACCTCCCCCTATCATATTAGAATTTTGATCAGCTCCTATCTGCGTTTAACAGAACCTTATTTAGTAGTCATTTTTAAATAAAATAATATAATTGCCTGAGCAACAAACTGTCATTGTATGGACTATGGACGTGCCTTTATGTCTTTGAGGTTCTTGGTAAATAGGGGTTTAGATTTGTTTGCAATGGATAGATTAGATGAAGGAAAAGGAACCTAAGGATGCTTAAAGCTGATTTCTAGTAGGTGAAAGGCTTGTTGATTATGGTTATGTTTGTGCACGCACACATACACAAAAAAGAATGAGGATGAAAGATTAAAGAAATACTATCATTGCTAGGTTAACATTGTTTGTTGAACCAGAGAGGTTTTTTCGTCGATGTTGGCCAATCATCCTACATTGATGACACATCTAAGTTGTAAATTAGCACCTTTGCGGGTGCCTGAATGATGTAAGACAAATAGGATGCACGCAGACAGTCTTGTAAAGAGAATGCTCCAGGTTTTTGACAAAAGTAAGGAAATTTTTGACAGATAAGTTAAAGGACTTAAATTAGTATGTAAAACAAGAAAAGATGAGAAGCTGCACCAGTGAAGGGTCTAGTGACGGGGAACTAAATAGCATTTTATACATCTGTAATGTGTGATGGAGGTGTTCTTGATATGAAGGATTTGCAGTGAACTTTAAACAAAATAGAAAGAGCTCGGATGCTATTCCATATTGGGAAAAGGAGAGTTGGGACTTAAATGGCCTGGATGGAAGAACTTTTGGCCTTCGATAAGGATGGGATAATGAATAAAGTATTTCTCTTAAAATCTACCTGTCATGATTATGGGCTGTTTGCATGGACATTAGTATGAAGGCCAGTGCACATTCTTTCATTTAGCCAGGTTGCCAGACCAAGATCTTGGTTTTCTTGCGGCTGCATCATGTCCCGTGAATATCTTCTTGTTGAAAACCCTTGGATTGTTTTTTTTTTCTTTTTTGGTATACACCACTTAGCCTTTTCAATTAGCATGGTTCTGTGATGTTGAGGCATGCATACCTGATAAAATTTAAGAATGGGCATGATATGCTATCTCCCTTTCCTTTGTTAAAGTTTTTTTAAAATTTTTAGCCAAGTTATTCTTGTTAATTGTACTTGTATTGTATATATTAACAAATTTATTAGTTCTTGTCGTTATTCTAATTTGACAACCACTGCTGTCAAGCAAATGGATCACACTATCACTGTTTTACAAATCCAACATTCCCCTAGTTATGTTTCCTGTTGTGCCTCATCAATGCTGACTCTTTATGTTACCAACATACTGACTCTTTATGTTACCAACATACTGACAAAGCAAATTTAATATGTTTTTTTCTTTTGAAAAAAGCTACCTAATCATGTCGAATTACTATTATGATGAGAAGTGAATCATGTCAAAATGCTATAGAGAACTAAAAGACAATGATACTACTGTTGCATTATCTTTGTGCATTTTTTCTTGTTGTGAGGCCCATAAACCACCTTATCACTTCGCCATCTCTCAACTTGTTAGCATACTCTATGATGTGTTATTCCTTGTTCAGGGTTTTACTACATGGATCTGAGATCGTTTAGTTATAAAAGATCTTCTGTTTGACTCCATCTGTTCTGGAAGATAGGGATATGAGATTTATTCAGCAGGATGTGGCAGAAACATTTGCTTCTCTGGCTTTAAGGTGTTCTGAGGTATCTCCTAGGACATATTTTCGACTGTCACAGACTCCATGGGTCGATGAGAATACCCCCAGGTTAAGATTTTAGGGAATTAGCCAGAAACAAGAATCTATTCTTCTAGTTCTGTATTTGATAATGATTGAGGAGGATGGCACCTGGTGTTATATTAGTGGGACATGGTGGTGGAGTTTGCATGATAGCTTGCAGGTGATCAGCCATTCAACATGACTGCCATCTTGGCATCTGGCCATCCAATGAAGACTCTGCGTGGGGCCTTCCAACTATTAGAAATACTGATTGGTACTGAGACAATTGCCACGAGGGGAGTCTTCAGCTAAAGATGGTTCCCTTCTACTGGCTGCATGAGTCACCGGTGAGAGCACATAGAAGGCATTTGACTTGGGGACCGTTAGCTGAGAGGGCAGTGCTCCTAGCATCGCTGCTGTGTAACTTGAGCAAAGTGATTGATTTCTATGATGGGGCCATCTCCTGAATGAAATCAAAATAATGAAAATGTAGCAGCTTATTATAGAATCGATCGAGCATGCCTCAAGAAAAAAGTCGAAATCTTCTCTAGATAAATAAATTACAAGTTGGCTGGTTCAAGGTCGTCCACTGCGAGGTGTCATCAGCATGCAAGAGAAATCAATCATGCGTTCTACATTCGGCAGGTGATTGCATCTATTTGGGATTCCTGAATTTTGACCTGTTTTTCTAAATGTTGTGGATTTTTAATCACTAAAACTGATGCCTATTTCCGCTGAGTCGGTTATGGTTGGAAAAGCAGACGAACTATAGGAATAAACTCTAGGTTTTAGAACTGACTTGTAGTGGAGAGGGGGAGCACGTTGCTCCCTCTTTGGAGTGGATCGAGCGAGCCTGTGGTGCTCGTTCCGCCGGAAGTATGCAATGCAATGGGAAAAAATTACCGTACTCATTCACTCACCATCGGTGAGCGCTTTTTGAATTCAGTACGTACTCATTCAGATGCTCCGGGTCATCAGAATATCAGTTTTGGTACATAACTTACATGGTACACAATTCCGAGAGAGAGAGAGAGAGAGAAAAAGCTTCTTAATCCTCTTACTCGTGCTTCAGAAAAGCACTTTTAGTTGGTAGTAATTATTAGTCTATTAATGATTAATTACAAAATTGACAAGTTTATTCTAATTATTAAGGCAGGCAGGTTATTTGTTATTGAAATGGAGCATATGCTAAAAAATTTACAGGCTAAATTCCTTTACACAAACTTGCTGTGCGGTCTTCGTGGCCTGCTCGATACACGCCAGCAGATACAGCATTTTTAACGACACCAAACGCACCTGAAAAACGTCACTGACAGCATATAATTGCATCCCATGGGATCCAAACCAGGCGGCAGACTACCTAAGAGAAATAAAAAGAAAAAAGAACTGGAAATAAAAGGGAACTTGCATCACCAATAACCGGAGCAATACATTTTCCTGCTGAAGAAATAACTCCACTAATGCCAATTCCTGGGGACTTCTGAGCTGAATGGACACTTCTCACAATTTTTATTTTTTTTTTAAAAAAAAAGAACGGCGATATATCTGCAAGAAAAACTTCCTTATAAACCCCGATATATCTGCAAAAAAAACTTCCTCATAAACCCCAAGCATCCTGTTCTCAAAAAGATGTGAGAGAGAGGAGATCCCCTTTCTTAAAGAAAAAAAAAACACACTATACATCTCCAGGGACCTGGCAACCGACAACTCAGAAAAACACATTCTTCCGAAGATATTTTGGAAAAATATTAACCATTCTAAGCTAATAATGCACCACGTAACATGCATAGATCCAGATACAACAATAACAATAGTGGCATCTCCACGTGGTATTTACCACAAGCGAGCAACCATTGGTTAGAATGGGCGGGTCAAAAGCCTGAACAATTTCCAAGTTACAATAAAATTCCCATCTGCAGAAGATAGTACAAGCGTGTAGAATGGTTCTTTATATCAAGGTACACATTAGGAATCTGGCTTTCAATCTGATCATGTTCCTGATCCAAGAATCTAGGAGTGGCTGCGGTGCAGTTAAAACACAAACTATTTCAGTTGTATGGCCTGTAGCGCATGGGCCTCCTGAACCTTGGAGACTTGCTGGCAAAGTGATGGAAAAAAGGAAATGTCATCTAGAGGATATGGGATGCAGATAGCAGTGCAATAAACTAGTTGACAGAAAAATCAATCCACAATTAGATACTGTTGTGGGACAATTATGCTACACCCTTTTCGAATTGATATTTGTTGACGCAAGCAGAAAAAAAACCAGACAGACAGGAAGTACAGAAACATTAACAGCTCCAGTAAGTATACAGATTTCATGACACTTTGGCTCCACATAGAAGAGACAGTTTTTACCAGCTTTATATTATTAATCTACCAAAAATAAAATTATTTTGAATGCTAATTATTGACGAATAAAGGATAAGTTTTAACTATCAGAAAAGGATAATGTGTCGGAAACAATATATGTGTAAAGATGACAATGAAATCAGTGTGTCATCAGACTGAAACCGCAAGTTGCTTGTGAGTCATGCCTGAAACACCAGTCCCTGGTTAATCCATCAACCAAGATATGCTCCCATTATTTTTTATAATTTTGACGTAAAATGTTAATATGTGTTTTTTTTTTTCGTAGTATTGAAGCCAAGAAGCTTTTATCAAATATATGTGGCTGCTTAAAACTACGGGTGAACACTTCAATCAGATTGTTGAACTGTTTGGCCAATAGCGATAATTTGACTGTTGAAGATCCCAAATGTACAATTGTATGAAAAATTCAAAAACAGAAGTCAACAGTTAAGATGCTCTCACAGAATACGGGTGATGTCGACTCTAGTGGTACCAAGATCCACAAGGGTAAATCCCTAACTTACCTGATGTCAGATTTGGATTGGTTCAACATCAAAGTGGGTCCCCACAAGAAAAATTAGGAAGAGTTTAGTATCTGAGTTCTCAAACATCAAACAAATTGCATGTCTTGTATATCAAGACATCTTTGCTTTAGAAGACAGGGTCACTTAAGTGGATGACAAAAGCTACTATGTGAGTGGAAACATGTTAGTTATTTTAATTTATTCAAAGCTCTCATGGTTCAAGTGTAAGAGAAAAAGGTGCAATTTCCAATTGTAAGAACTCACTAGGAAAGATGACAAAAACAATATCGCATGAGAACAATTAAAAAAGTAGGGGAACCATTATAAGAAAGCATAACCGACAAATGCCAAGGCAGCAACTAATACCCAAAAGTGGCATCCACATAACAAGTTTCTATGTCATTATAAAATATTGCAGGTTAACAAGTAGTATTCACATGCATCAAGAGACCTGATATGTGCTGATTTGGAAGGTGGCCAACTAGTCTGAGAATCTGTAGGCCTGATGGCAGGAGGCATCCTTGTGGTCTGGCTTTGACAGTGAATCCAGACTTCAATTCCTAGATTATAGCATGTACCCTAAGAAATCATATATATTCTTGTAGAGGTATGCAAGAAAACTGACCAAACAGTAAAAACAATCTAAACCAGTTATTTCAGTTTGGTTTTGGTAGGGTTTTTCCACGTTCAGTTTGGCTTCCATTTAGAAAGTCTATCGAACCACACAAATCCATTTGGTTTCAGTTTAAGATTTTTTTTAAAAAGCCAACTTAAGCTGAATCGACTTGTACACAGACGCATGCACACTAAGCGGTTCACCTGGTTCGGTAACTTCAGGCTTCAGCAATTTGGTTCAGCGGCCGCTCTCCTAGGTCTCCTTCCACTCTGCTCATCCACTGCTCGGGACCTCCCTTCACCCACTCTCCTTGCCGGAGCAGAATCTAGAACCGCCCACTTTCCCTCGCCTCCCTCCTCCTCCAACCCCTTGCTCAGCAGCTCAAGTGAGATCTCCTCTCATCTCCTTTATGAAATGTTTTATTTCTTGAATATAAAAATATTATTTTAGTAAAATATATCATATTTAGTTGTTTAGAATACTTTTTTTAAAGTGCTAAGGCATGGATCATTAGAAGCCTTGGGCATCAAGAAGGATATTTATTAGTTTCCCTTTTTTAACTCAAGAAAAAAAAGAAAATCCATTGAAAACTGGTTCTACATAACTAATGTACTTAAACAAATAAAAAGATAACAAATATAAGATAGAAAACACCAAAAGAAAGTTTTAAAATAACATCTATTGCTTGCTTCTTTCAGTTTCGGCCGAAACTGACCAAAACCCAGAAATGGGGTCAGTTTCGGTTCAGTCTTGGCCGAAACCGATCAATTTCAAGCAAAATGGATCAGTTTGCCAAAACTTTAAATCTTGGTATTTGCAAGTTGTGTTTATATATGTAACAAGTAAATTGATTCAAGCTTACAAATTGCACACAAATTACATAATATACCAGGTCAAGTCGCTCTAGCGGAGCATATATTTCAGAAATTCATGCCCCGCCCTAAAATTTCCAATTTCCGTCTTAACCAGCTTTGGGTTAGGATCTACAAGGGTCTAAATGACAACCCTACCTCAAACCCTTGCATCATTTGGCCATCTCTCACCATTGATCTCTCAGCCTCTCAAAACCACCAAAAGCACCGCCTCCAGTGTTGACACATTGATTCTTTGAAGAGCAAAAGAATGTACGACCTGAATATTAGTGATACACTAATAAAATGACTTGTGGACTATTAGTTAGATGCTCAAGTTTAATATTACTTATCACATCCATAACATTTGCCTCCATTCCCTTTTAATTGTTCTCTTGCTTCTGTCAAACCCTTGCATCATTTGGCCATCTCTCACCATTGATCTCTCAGCCTCTCAAATCCACCAAAAGCACCGCCTCCAGTGTTGACACATTGATTCTTTGAAGAGCAAACTAATGTACGACCTGAATATTAGTGATACACTAATAAAATGACTTGTGGACTATTAGTTAGATGCTCAAGTTTAATATTACTTATCACATCCGTAACATTTGCCTCCATTCCCTTTTAATTGTTCTCTTGCTTGTTTAATTGTCTTCACATGACATTATTTTTGCCATATCATCTAGAATTCTTGCAGTTGGAACCACACCTTCTATTGTGGGTTAATTAGTAAAAAGGAGATATAGAAGACGCCAACAAAATAACTAAATCATTTTCATTCAATATACCATGGTAATGTTTGACATCCACCTAAATGACTATTTTCTATTGCAAAAACATTGCTTTACAGGACCATAGATACTAACTTGCCACAAACCTTACTCATAAGGACCTAGGTTCCCTGTGGGACTCAGACCTCATCTAAACTTGATTAGTATTGGAAAGGGTCTTGATCTATGCATACTCTCCTTATCCACATACTTGGTAAATCTCATAAATTCTCACCAACACTTAACCAAGCCAAACAATAGAAGATAATGATTGGAACAAAATTTTAAGAAAAGCCTTAAAGAGTTTGAGTGGCTGATAAAGGCTATTAGGACGCACCATAGCTAATACTTCCCATATTCCCAACAAATATTTGGTGACTTTGGTCTATGGCTCAACACCCCTAAGCATCGTTTGGGCCCAAAACTCCAAAACTAAAACACTTTGGTTCAAACAGGAAATAATCCAAACCAAGATTGGTTTTGGATTTTCAGCAAAAACTAGCTTTAAAGGCAAATTCATCAGAGCATGAGCTACATATGCCCATATTTTTTCTCAACTCTTCATATCATTAAATGTAAATGAATTTTATCAAAATAAAACATAGACTCTGAGTTTTGATATGATTTAGAATTACTGCAGCATTACATTTCAAAGAGATCTGAATGAAGCTCTTTTAAGATGAGATTCACCTATCCTGAGGCTCAAATTTCAGACATTTACATCAACATATGTTATATTAACATCAAAAATAAAATAACATGTCAGAATCTAAAATTGTCTTCTTTTAAAATTATGTTTTTTTCAGTTGTCTTGGTGGAACTATCGAAATGATAAAAATGGAAGTCCAAAACAATAAAATGTAATTTAAAAGGAAGCCCTTCCTTTGAATCAATTTTGTTTTCTCCATTTTTCTATTTTATTTTTCTTTTTATCATCAAAAATATTTTATTTTTATTTTTCTCAATTTCTGATTATTTTTTAATTATTTTCCACCAAACTATCAGATTAAAGCTGAAACTGCTGAAGCTGAAAATTATTTGGTCCAGATGAAACCGAAACCCATATTCACACCTTCGATAAGACACAGTATCCGAAGGAAACATCGAGAAATAAAATTCTCTATCTCCTGAATCCAAGTTGCACATCACAATGCTTCTTGGAATTAGATCCTCAACCTCTCACCCAAGGGGCAAAAGGTAATACCATCTGAGCCAGCACTCAGTGGTAAAAAAAAAAAATGGCGTGTTGAACTTCATAGTGATACTACATTCTAGGAGCCTTTGACCAGTTATGTGCTGCTCTACTTTGGACATGCTAGAAAGAGAAATGCGAGAATCTTCCCCAACAAGACTGCTTCGGATGAGCAAATATTACATTTCAGCTTCTATCTCTTCAAGGATTGATCCATTTTGTGTAATCAAAAGCAGCTTCTTAGCTTTTCTAGAGTCAGCCACATGGTTGGATGGGCTAATTTCTTATGTTCCTCCTCTTTAGGATTAGACACCTTCCAATCCTTCTCTTTTTACTCTTCTTTTTTTAATTCATTCTTCTTCCCTGAATAAATTCAGATAGCTTCTGCCTCCTTTTCCATCCAGGGAAAAAAAAGAAGAAAGTTGGACTTCATGGTGAGTATAGATCAAAGGCTTGACACGTGGGGGATTTAATGTGATGCCAAAGCAAAACTGAAACATAACGTCCTCATTGATGATGGTCAGAAATGTCAAACCTACAAGTACAACAAGAAAGATTAAATGCTAATCCAACCAAACTGTTGATTGGTGGGACAGAGCTTACCATCATGTGCACTAACATCATTAACTATAGTGAAAGGTTAATGAATGTTCCTAGGCAAGGTCCGCCGAACCGATACCGAGACCCGTACTGGTCGGCGCCCGGTACGGTTCGGTACCGGACCAAACCAAAAGGACAGTGATAGGTGGCCCATACTCAACCCGGTTCACAACCGGGTTACCGAGTCGGTACCGAACGGGCCGGTTCCGGATGGTAAAGGACCGGTTCCGGCCGGTCCAATATCAGTTCCAACCCCTACCAGCCGGAACCAAATATGAATGACGAACCAACCCAATTTTGCACCGGGTCGGTTCGGTACTGCCTGAATCAGGAGGTTCGGCCCGGTTTGGCAAACCTTGGTCCTAGGCACATAAACTAACATATTACACGACATTTTTAGTTGTCTAAGAACTAAAAAAGTAATAGAATTACATAAATTAACATTTTCTTTGGTTTTAGTTGCCATGAGAATGTGGCCCTGTACAAGTATGGAAGCCAATCAGAAGTTGCCATGCATTTTTAGGAATTAAAAAGCAATAACTGTATTAAACTTTTGCACGATATAGGAATTTTTTTGTCTTTATCATTACTAGTATAATTCTCTTAAATTAAATGGTCATGTAAAAGGCACTCAAAAACAAGAGCATCAATCAAATCCCTTTTCAAACATAAAAAGCCACTAATAAATGTGTTTTGCGCATACAGCAGCAAGGAACAAGAAAATATTCAGAAGCTCATACCCATATCCATAAGGTGAATAAAATGGGGGTGGCATGTAAGGTCGTCGGGGTCGAAATGCCGTATATGGATTAGGCCTCCGTCCCCGGTACTGCTTCATCCCTGGAACGTTGGTTCTTTTAGCACACACCTGCACAATCGCCAGATTCTGATATAAAAAGGTCTGTATTCATAAACCAACAAAATCTGTATGCATAAACTAACAAATTTTAATCCGGAAGATAAAAAGGTAAGAACCTTCAATTGACGACCATGCAACTCTGATTCATTTAACAGCAGAGCGTTCTGAACAGCATCTACTTCAACAAACTCCACATATGCATATCCCTTGGGTTGACCAAATTTGTCTGTTAGAATTGTAACCCTGTTCACTGTCCCACAGGATTGGAAGTGCTGTTGAACTTCCTCAGGAGTGCAAGCATAGTCTACCTGAGCAAGGGGATGGCAGATTACTAAAACTAATAGTTCTAAGACAATATGCTTGTCTATATATATACCATTCCAAGAAGAAAATGATACAAGAATTTGCTCGTCAAATGAATATTTTCAGTACAAAATGATGAAGCAAAATGAAATGCATCTTGAATAATTTGTAGAACTGTCCCACAGAACTACGAATTAATCGGAGATTTATAAACAACAATGTACCAAATAGAAATTCCCTGTAATTCAATTCAGACACATTCTCCAAATTTGAAGTGCCCTCCTGCATTGTGGTGTGAAACCCATCTACGGACCACTTTTCTGCTCCCTCTAACTTATTTCGCATGCTACTTTAAACTATGAACAACATTAGATGACCCAACACCCCCCCTGAAAGAAAAAAAAAAGCAGACACAAAAACAGCCCGATCAACAAGCCAGCTCTAAGCTACAGCTGTCCAACACTCATAAGAAACAAGCTAAGGCATACCATGAAAAGTCACTGCTTTCACATGTTCATCACATTGACAGAAGACATGACTCCAAAGTCTGGACAGTAATGCTGAAAAGAATTCATGAAGTTGAACCCACACAAATAGCAAGGTCTGTTTGATATGCTTTAGAAGTAAGCAAGTCCTTGGCATTTCTGCAATATGACTTATACTGCAAATTCGGAAAAAAAGGTGGCCAACAGTAAAAAGAGGGACAATCTTGCCAAAGGTAGCACCAAACTCAATTTAAAAGCACGCATCTAATGAGCAAGCATGGCACCATATCACATGGCAAGTCATGCGAGCATAGGAACTGCAACAACATGTGAGAACCATGCAATTGCTGAGCATATTTTAAAAGCTTAAGGAGAACACAACAAGAACCTACTCCATGCCTATCACTCAACAATTTGCAAGGTTTATGTTCTTCAGAATATTGTCAACGAGTGAAAAAATTCCAGTGGATCAATGATCCAGGAACATTTTATGCAAAACAGGCATAGAAAACATATCAGCATTGGCTAATGTTGGTAAGTCTGCAAGGCAACTAACCAATAAATATTTGATGATTCCATTTCACTAATAATCATGCTCTCTGAAGAAAAAAAGTTAACCACTCATCGTGGGAAGCAGATACTGAATGTTTTGACCAGCCCATCTTGATTTTGTTTTTGTAATCTGGATGTCAGAAATATGGTTAATACTTACTAGCCCATAACCCATGCACTAAATGTTTCCACATTCTGCATCACGGCCTCTCCTCCGAAACACCAAACTCTTCATCTGTCTCCTCATTCAATATAGAATATCAAGTTTGATCTATCAGTACTAAAAAATTAAAAATATAGGAAAAGAGACATCAAAAATTACAAATACATCATTAATTAAGAATGTTCTGTTGATCTTCAGAGTGTTGCAAGTCAGAATATTCAGTGATCTTGAGACACTTGTAAGATAACTGAAATTTTTTCATATACACAAACTATATTATTTCAACCTTGATAAAACCTCCTTAAACTCCTTAGAGAGAAAAAAAAATGTAACATTGTATAATAAAGCTAAAATTTCAAACTTTAGCAAAAACACTTAGATACTTTGTACAATCACAAAATTCTTAGCATAACTCCTTAAGTATTAGATGTTTTCAGCCCAAAATTGGTATTGTATCAACTATTTTGACCTCTATTACCGCAGTATCACTCAGATTCATTTCTTTGAATAAAAAGTGCATACCTTTTGCTCATCCAAAAAAGTTATGTCCAAGTTACATGCATGGGTTTGCCATGGATCAAAACTAGATGTATCTAACATGGGATTGTTTGAAATGGAGAGACACAAAGAGAGAGAGAGAGAGAGTTAGCAAGAGCTATTTAGTTTTGCCATCAGATCAACAGTCATAGTATAGATGTGGATTTCAATATCTTCATTAAATTAAAGTACATCAAACAAAAATAAATTGATGAGGAAGAATAACAGTGTGGAGAATTAGTCAGCTGCCCCACCCTTTGTACATATAAAGAAATTAATATCTTAACATAATGTTACTGCCTTAAATATAGACTACATAAATTTTATCCAAATGATCAAAGTTATCGCAGAATGAAGGTTGCCTGTACTTATCCTAGTCAAACAAAAGTTATAAAGTAAACAATTATATGAACCGCTTCCCCCTGCTTTACTTTCAATTTTTTAATTAAAAATTTTGCTTTACTCAATGTTCTCATGCTCCAAAATTCAATTAAGTTAACCATATGCAAATCCTTTGTGGCTCTCCCCTATGTTGAGCGCCAAACCTAAAACACTGTCATTCTATCAGTTTGAGATCCACCTTCACTGTATTAGTTTGTTACTTGAACCATGAATAGAGGCATAAATAAAGGGATAACAGGGAGAAAAAAGATCAAGTAACGATAAACAGGGAGTAGAAAACCTCACATTACCAACATAGATTGAACGAGAATCCACCTCCTCTTTTTCGACTTGGGTTGCAGCAGCACCAGAAGAATCTTTGTACATGATTCAAATCAACAAAAAGGAAAAGATTACAGTATGCCAAGCAGAATATATCTAGATGAACATCCTAGACAAGCATACCAAGAAAATATAAAGACGTCGAAAATGTAGTAGTATTGCAAGTGGTCTGCACTCACAACTGTATGCAGCATATATTAAAAAGCGAGCACTAATCTTAGCACATAATAGAATTTTATTCTTGCTGACATCTCCAGAGTTTAAAATAGACCAAAGATCCTGCAAGACACCTTTCATAAGCAATCCATAAACATCACCAAGTACATCAGGACAGGTTAAAGCTTAATAGTCAAATTTTCAGATTGCTCATGGAATTTTTTGTTAATCATATATTATAGTTTATCGACACAGTAGTTGTAATTACACTAAAAGCTTCTAAAATGCAACGACCGGTTCTTTAATAAAGATAACAGACATTTATATTTTGGATGATAGGCTCCACCACTGTATTACTGATGGATCCATATAGACTGCTGGAATAGAAGCTTCTATGCAAATATCACTGCTTAGAAGGCAGATCCGATACATGGAGAAACAACAAGGAGAAAGTCCAGTACCTGGTAAAACTATCATAATAAACAGTTGGAAATATCCATATAGCACGGTCACTTCTTCACTTGCTTTAAAGGCATCCATTTCCTTGTCAAGCAAAGCAGTCCTAATTTGCCAATATTTTTAGTCTAATGTATTCACTAAGTGGAGAACTCGAAGGCAAAAAAAAATAATATTGAAAAAAAAAAACGCTAACTTGAGGTTCTTTTGCTTCCTCCTTGACTAAGGATGCACACTCTTCCTATCTGTCGCTTTGCTGTAATTTTCATTTCACCATCCACCACAAACCCATGACATCAATTAGTATCATTAAGTTCCACGTCAGTCCTTTTAACCTCCATGCATCATAGTCCATGTGCTGTCCCAATACCCCTACTACATTAAAATTACTCATTCAACAGTGAGAATGCTCTAACAAAAAAAGATAAACCTATACACTACATCTTTATTTTGATATCAAAAAGAAAGGCTGGAAAACTCTCAGCTGAAATGCATTTGTTTTAGCTGGAAGTGGACCAAATCGCATTATCGTGAAGCTTTCAGTTGAAGCTGGCCGATACCAGCCACAGAAGGAAAAATTAGATATAGAGAAATTTTGGGTCATTTATTTCTTTTCATTCCTTATGTTCTACTAAGTAGAGTCATCGGGACTTTTCCTCATTTGTTAGTTGAGAAAGCAGAACTTAACCATGAGGTAATAATTTGGCCTGTAATAAACATTTGTATTAGAACTGAAAACAACATCTTCCAATTTTTGAGAAAGTGAAGCATTCAGATTCTCATACTTAAGAAAAGTAAAATAATTTATACAACTTAGCAATTAAGTTCATATGAAACAAAACAAAAGGACAGAGTTTAGATTAAAAGAACAAAGAAACAAAGACCTTGGCAGACGCTAAGAAACACACCGATACTATAGAGAAATCGAATGCTACTAAATAGTTCCCCATATGCTGCATAAAGAAAAACCTCGAAAAGAATCCGAATCAAAAAGCAAGCATCCGAACAAACAAAAAAATAGAAATCTTTAGAAGAAGAAAAAAAATGGAGAGAGTACCTTGGACGGCGCCCATCTCCTTCTCGACCTTGGCCTGCATCTCCCTTAGGGCGCCGGTCTCCTCCTCGATCTCCTTCATCCTCTTCTTCATCTCCTCTATGTTCTGCATCGCAACCGCGAGATTGGAAGGAAAAGTACAGCATCACAGAAACCCTAGAAAAGAGGCAAGAAGATCAGGATAAGAAGAGAAGAAGGGGACCTCCTCTTTGGAGGCGGATTCGTCCTCGGCGGTGGCGCCGGAGGCCATTTCCAGGTCGTCGGCCTCCATCTCGCCCTCCTCCTCGGGGATGTCGCCGCCGTAGACCTCGTGCTCGTGGGGGTCCATTGCTGCCTCTCGATGCCGCTGTTACGAGTACCGGCTCTTTCGTTGGGGGGCGGGGGGTGAATTTATATAGAACGAAAGCAAAACCTAGCCGGGGGGGGGGGGGGGGGGGGGGGGAGGACAAGGTGACCGAGTTATATTTTTTTTTTACATAGCTGTAGGGGTATTTCCGGCATGGATGACAAGTTAATCGCCGTCCATGACAACGAGGGGATGGATGGATCCATCCGGTTGTGGGGGGGGGGGGATGTCGCGGCAAACGGTGAAAAAATTAGAGTGCTTTTAGATCTGTGCAAAATACGATCTAATGGTTGATATTATGAAGGGGAAAAAATCATCTTTGCGCAAAAGATACAAGCCGAAGCCATGACGATTCGACGCCGGCATAACATTATGCTTAGTAATAATTAATGTTAAAATATTCATCATTACTTCGCTGGTTATAACAAGTGTTATAATAACTGTTATGAAAGAAAAACTTGATCATTATTGATAATATGTACTGTTGAGGCAACTGGATAATACATTTCAATATTCAAATTTACATGCCAAGTAAAAATAATTTATTAACAAGTCACCACTCAAAAATTGTTCTTTACTCAATCAATTGTGACATGGGTAAATAGTGATGTTGTTATTTACGTTGTAACCGTTTTTATTTCTTTTATCAATGACATTACATAATAGCTATGTGATATTATTATTTTTAAACTCGAAAAATCATAAGCTAGACATCTTTAGATAAATAACAACTATCAAAATTCACCGTTTCTGTATTGAATCCTATATAGATATTACGCTGATATAATTTCAATACGTCAAGTATGAAGATCGGTTTAGCATATTGAATCTCCATTAGATATTGATATAGTATAGTAAATCTTGGATGGAAACTGTATATATCGGTATGGCGAATCATAGTTGTTATAACTATTATAAAGGGCAATAATATTTTGATCGGAGACCCTTTAACCACATTATGGGAGCGTCGATGTTGATAGAATGGAGGGTATAGTTAAAGAACATGATACATTATTATAAGGTCATATTAGAAATAGAATTAATAAATGCGAAAGAAGGATATGGCATGAAAATATTCTTCTAATATAGGAATATAATTAAAAAAATAATACAAAAATTTTAGAATAGCATTTAATCAAATATGCATTAAACTTGCAATCTTATGATTTGGAGCTGGACTCACACATTGCAACAAGAATCTCTCAACAATTACTAGAAAAAAAATCCTCAAATAATGAAAATTGTTTACATATTGCACTTTATTTCTCACTTCAACATTATGTTAAGCCTGCCGAATATTGCGCCAATCCCTGATTACTATAAAGGACAAGAATTCGAGGAGCGGGACAATGATTGATCATAGCATTTTTTCTCACATAGACACGGGAATGAGTTAAATTTAAAATTTAATTTAACTGAAATCAGCTAATTTGGAAATCTGAACAAGCTCAAAGTAATTTTAAGGCCAACGACAGATGGATGTTTATAAGGGAGAGTAGAAGAGAGTAAGATGATAAGAGAGAGATGAAAGATACCATCAAGAAGATTGGGGAAGGACAAAGAAGCATCAGGCCTTCGTTAGAGCATCAATAAAAAGCATACGAGTAGGTGTTGGCAAAAAGGAGAAAGAAAAGTTTGAAGGTCTTTTTTGCTTTACCATACCTAGCCTGACCCATCGCCACACACACACTTATTGTTATCATGCAGTCTTGTATCATTCCAACAAGAGGATCCTTCACTAGAAAATTGTTCATTTGCAGGTTGACAAAGTTCACATAATAAAATTTTGAGCTCAAAAAGCTTATGCATATTCAAAGGACTGGGCAGTCTCTTCATTCCATACAAGGCAATACCAACACCAATTTCATGGGATCTTAGAGGTGTTATAAACCTTGATTAGTATTTAATATCAGAGTATCCATCTGAGGATGATAGTGTTATTTTGATGATTAACAAGCAATTATCTAGAGCATGTTATAAGTTAAATTGATACTTCATTTATAAGTTCATTACTCTCAGTATATTTGTTTAAATTGAAAATATATATATGTTCTTGTTCATTTGAATGGATCTAACCTCGAGAATGCAGCAAAGTGTGGATTGAGTCGACCCAAAGATTGTTTGAGTCGACCCCGGCACATCAAGAAATCATTTGGCACACTCCTGCAAAAATGGCACAGATGAACAGTTGGTTGGGTCGACCCAAGGTAAGCATGAGTCGACCCAAACTTCAAGAACCTCAAAACATGAAGGAAAAATGGTTCTCTGGATTTACTGAGAGGGTCGACCCAAGATGAAGTTGAGTCGACCCAAGCTTGAGTCGACCCAAAGAAAGGTTGAGTCGACCCAAGTGAAGAAAGGCTGAAATTCAAGGCTCTGAATTTTCTGAAGCTGACCTTGGGTCGACCCAAGAAAAATGTTGAGCTGACCCAAGGTTTGAGTCGACCCAAAGAAAGGTTGGGTCGACCCAAGGCAACAGAAGGCTGAATTTCAAGTTTCTGTGTTTTCTGAGAGGGTCGACCCAAGGAATGTTTGAGTCGACCCAAGTGAAGGTTGGGTCGACCCAAGGACAGGTTGAGCCGACCCAAACACGGGCTGAACATAACGGCTAGTTGTGCAGAAATGCTTTTTGGACTCCCAACGGCTATAAACGGCTAGTTTCTTCAATCCAACGGTCAGAAAGGACTATTTGGAGGTTGGAGAAGTATTTAAGAGGGAGTATTCATTAGAGGAAGCAAGCTTTTGGGAAAATACATTAAGTGCATTCAAGAGAGAACCCTAGCAAGGCAAGCTTCATCCAAGGGCTTCATTCAAGAATCAAAGAAAGGGATTGAGCAGATTCAAAGAGTCATCAAGAGCTCCATCCTCCCTTGAAGAGTGAAGCATCCTTGACAAAGAAGAGCAAAGCGACTTCAAAGCGATAAATACCTTCTAACTCTTCTTTGTAGTTTATATTGTTTCATATGCTCATTTAGGAGTTTGAATCTTTTCTTTTCATTTGTTAAACACTTTGTAAAGGTTCGTTGGTAAGCCCGCAAAACCAACAAAGGTTTTTGGTGAACCCGGAAAACCAAAGTACAAAGGTTCGTTGGTGAGCCCGCAAAACCAACAAAGGTTTTTGGTGAACCCGGAAAACCAAAGTGTAAAGGTTCGTTGGTGAGCCCGCAAAACCAACAAAGGTTTTTGGTGAACCCGGAAAACCAAAGTGTATAGGTTCGTTGGTGAGCCCGTAAAACCAACAAAGGTTTTTGGATTGTGAGCCCGGAAAACAATCCAACTGTAATCCGAGAGATTATAGTGAATTCCCAAGGGGACGCTTGGGGAGTGGACGTAGGTGCTAAGAAGAGCACCGAACCACTATATATTGTTGTGTTTGTGTTGTGCTTGTGTTTCCGTTTATTCTTGCATCATCTTCTATCTTTGCACTAGTTTAAATCATTCTAATAGCTTAAGAAAGCATCCACCGCACTTATATTGAGAAAACGTTTAAAGCACCGAAAATTAGAAGAAACCAATTCACCCCCCCTCTTGGCTTGTCACCTTGGGCAACAAGTGGTATCAGAGCGAGGTGCTCTAATAGTACTCATTGATCTCACAATCAAGAGTTAAAGATCATGACAACCCAAGTGGGATGTTCTATGAGTGAGGGACAACTAATTGATAGACCTCCACTATTTGATGGTATAAACTACACATATTGGAAAGCACGCATGCGCATCTTCATTCAAGCACATGACTATGATTTATGGAGTATCATAGTCAATGGACCACACACAAGCACTAATCATGATAAGAAAATGGCTCAGCAAAATGCAAAAGCCATGAATGTGCTAGTTTGTGCATTAAATGATAGTGAATTTAATTATATATCTTCTTGCATAACTGCTAAAGACATATGGAATATGCTAGAGATTAAATATGAAAGCACTAACATTTTTAGCAAATCAAAAATTAGCTTTGAAGAAGATGAGAGGCAAGCAGATATTGAAAATCTATGCCTTGTGGGACACAAGAACGAGGTATGTGTTGAAACACAAAGTGTCTCCTCTTCTGAATATGAAGTATATGATAAAACTGAAGATGATTTTACATTCGATGAACTTCATGATGCTTTTTCTGATTTGTATTTAGAACATAAGAAACTTATTTGTAGGAACAAGAACTTGAAGAATGAAAATCAAATTCTAATAGATGAAAAACTAAAACTAAATAATAAAATTGAAATCTTAATTAAAGAAAATAAAGAACTAAATCAGAGAAATCAACTTCTCACTGAAAGCCATGATAAACTTAAGAAAAATAATGGATTGCTTTCAGAAGATAATGAAAAATTAACTAAAGAAGTTGATAATTTGAAACCTACTGTTGAAAGATTCACTCCCAGCTCTGAAAAACTGAATTTAATGATAGAAAACTCAAGAGCTGTATATGACAAAGCTGGATTGGGATATCAACCTTGGTACACTCAAAAATCTTTCGAGAATATATTTCTTAAATCCTCCACTATTCATCCTAAAACGATTTTTCACAAATCTGGTGAAACTAATAAACAAAAACAGAAAACTGAAAATTCATTATCTATTTTTGCTAAATCTATGTTGTTTAAATTTAGCAAGAGTATGCAGAAGTATATTACTTGTACTCCTAAAACCTGCAAACTAATAGACAAAATGGTAATTAAGAGAATATGGGTTCCAAAAGGAACAATTATAGCTAACCTGCAAGGATCCAAAAGAGCTTGGGTTTCTAAGTTGAAAACATGATCATTGTTAGCAAATGTGTCTAGCTACCCAAGATTCCAATGAAAGATGTTATCTGGACAATGGGTTCTCTAGACACGTGTTAAAGAATAGAACTTAAAATATAATTAAGAAGAGTGACCAAAATGGAAGAAATAATGAAATTAGTAATCCTTGCATCCTCTCATATTGAAATTGTAGCTAGTATTAATCATTTCTGTGATATAGGCGATACTCTTGGTATGAAATGAAAATATATCCAAATCACTCCATCTTCCTATATTATGCTTCAGTTATTGATGGATAATTTGCTTAATCAATACTCTTAGAATAACTCTTTGAATTATCTATATGCTTGATTGAGAGTTGTTATCCATGGCATTATCCTTTATTGATCATAAACATAAGAATGTCTACTTGGTATTTTTTTTAAATATATGTATTAAGAATACCAAGATTAAAGAGTCTAGTTTTGGCATATAAAATCAACTCATACTAGTATGGACTTAATCTCAAAAGACCTTGTCATTGGTTCACTTAGATTAATTTTTGCAAGGTCAAAGTTTGCTATGTATGTCATCTAGAAAAACAAACTAGAATCATTTCTAAATCTGAAAATATTGTTTTCACCTTTTAGCCTTTGAAAACTCTTCATAAGAACTTATTTGGATCTCTAGGATTGTGAACCTAGGAGATAAGCTTTCTGATTTTGTAATTGTGGAAAATTTCTCAAAGCTAATATTGGTTTTGTTCTTGGCACTTAAATTAAAATATTTTCTGCATTGGCACAAACTCACAAAAAGGGTTCAAATGAAAAAGGTTTGCAAACTATGAAATCATGGCATAGTTTTGAAAACCAATTTATTATTGAGTTGTGCACAGAAAATAATATTGAATACAATTGTTTCTACACCAAGAACACCATAAATAAAATAGAGTTGATAGAATCCTTGAAGAAATGAAAAAGACAATGTTGTATGATAGTCATCTACTTAAATGATTTCTGTTAAAAGCTATCATCATTGCTTGTCATACATATGGTTTCTATTAGAAAACTCCTTTTGATCGTCTGAAAAATAGAAAATGATATATTGTATATCTTTTATATTTTTCAGTCATACATGTCATGCTTGATATATTCTTATGAAAATAATGTCAAATCTGGTAAAACAAATATTCCTTTGGATATTACTCTTCAAGCAATGCATATAGAATATTCAATGAAAAGATACTAGTTGTAGAGATATCAATTCATACTATTCTTATTAAAACTAGATCCTTTATTGAGAATATAGTTTATCATTTTGATTCTATGTAACAATCAGAATTTTGATAGACACAACTATTTAAGATAATTTGATTAAAACTTAACTGGTATATCTTATTAATAATTATCTTAAGCAAATAGAATCTAAGCTAAATTGCTTCTGACAATAAGAAATTGATTTGATCTTGATGAATCTTTCTATTGCCTCACATGCTTGTCCTTGAACCATTTTACTTAATGAAGTTATCTCTTTAGTTCAAGTGACTTGTGCTTGCTTATATTTAGGCAATCTCTTGAGTAAAGTGACTCAAATTCAATTATTGTCATGTCTCATGTTGAGTCATCTAGTTAAGAAATATGTTGTATGAATGTTTTTGTATCCTAGAGAACCTAATGAATTGCCTTCAAGAAAAGAAAAAGATTTTGCTAATGATACAGGATTTGTGAGCAAGAAATTTCAACTTGAAGGACACCTCGATGAAAGATACAATAAACATTCCCTTGGAAACAAAAAAAAAGAAGATTTTCTTCAGCCAAGGGAATAAAGAATCTAAAAGGTATTTGGCTTGAAGAATGCTAAATGCACTGGTAATCTAAACTCTTCTCTTGTGAGTTAGTTGAGCAAAATCAATAGTCTGAAATTATACGGTAGCATGATTAAACATTTAATTGCTAATCTTCTTGATATCATGCTTCATTCTCATGCTAATGATAATTGTTTCATGGTATGATTAAATTGAAGTTCACTTTTGCCTGTATAATGCATAACCATGAAATACACAAGTTTATGCCTCAAGTTTCTAATTCAAAATAACTTGTGATAAGCTATGAATCATTGGGCATAATGAAAATGCTGTTTGCATGATATATATTTATATGCAGCATATTAGATTAATTCTTTATTCTGCTCTTTCATGTAACTACTTAAAAATAACAAAAAGAGAGAGAGATAAAGAAAAAGAAAATGAACATTGCTCAGAAGAAGTAAAAGCTAAGTAAATACTCCAATCTTAAGTAAAAGCAGCGCAAGCATAATATATTCAGCATATTTGTGAGACTTGTGTGAACATTCTTTTGGAAGGGATAAAATCCGTAATTAATTATATTTAAATGGGGAGAGTTTGGAGTGAATATCTTGTTGCTAAAGAAAACAGTTGAACATTTCTACATTGCTCATTATAGGGATGGTGTCAATGGGGAGGCTAGTGGTAGTACCCGGCACTATTTGACCCAACTATTCGGTGTAGGGCATATTAGGGACGGCACAAGAGGGAGGCTAGTGGTAGTACCTCGTGCCCCTTCCAACTCCACCGGATAGGGAGCAAATAGAGTATAGAGCATAGAAAAGTAATACCAAAAGAAATGAAGATTAGAATGTTCACTAAATGGTTAAAGGAAGAAATTCAAAAATACGGAAATGAATGACAAGATAAATAAAAGTATATATAAAGCTTGTGAAAAGCCAAATGAAGTTTCGATCACTTGAAAACACACCTTAAGGATAAAATCAGTGTAGAATTATATATAAATAGGGAGAGTTTATTTGAAAAGAATAAATTTTGATCTTTGACATGCTTGCTCTTAATGTTTTAATACATGATGTTATGACTTAATGCATATTATGTTTTGCATGTGACATGATATTTTGAATTATGTGTCTTCAATATTCAAATACCAAAGATCTTTCCTGAATATAACTTGTAATGCTTCATGCCTATAAAATTTGATTGAAACATATTACTACCAACAACAACATCATTCTGTTTTAATGAATATATTTTGAAAAATAAAAGAAAAGCATAATTTGAATTTGCAAATTAGGCAAAATGAATTGATTCTGATTTATCTTTTATCTTGCCTAACATTAGAACATCATGTCCTCCAATTTGTACCAAAATTTAATATTAATTACAAAGATTCTGGATGTGCTCTAATGTTCTTGAAATATGTATTTTCAATCGTAATGATTTAAGATGAGCTACAATGAGAAGATACATATCTCAAATTACAACTTTGAAAGCCTCCTTGAGAATCTTTATGAAATTCAGAATCTGATTTTATATAAAAGCTTAAACTCAACATGAATTTCTAGATAAAATTACAGCTTAAGAAAAATAGAATAATTCTGATGCCTTGATTGCTTGCCCCGATACGCATCTGAAACATATCATTTCTTATCTTCAAAGTGTACTAATATTGGTCTGAATGATGTGTCTTTTGATGATCTTGATTGCAAACAAATATTTTTAATATATGATTTTATTTTGATATTGAAAAGATTTATTGTGCTTCATATATTATATTGCTGAAAAACCTTGATTAAGAAATTGAGTTCTATAAATACATATACTTCAATGATCATCTATATATTTTTTCCTCTCCTACATTGTTAAAGACTTTCATCAAAATATATATGTATATATATTATTAAAAGAGTGAATGATCTCAAGTCTAGAAATATTTCAGCTCACTCAAATGATTCTTAAAAGAAAGAAAATGTAAATGCTTTTGAAAGAATTTGAGCTTCAAATGAATCATTTTCTGATTAATATTTCAGTACATTTTCTCAAAGATTAAGAGGAAGCATAACTTGTTCTTAAAAGATTAAAAAGAGTGATTGCTATAAATTTTGAATAATTCTAGATCACTCTACATTCTTAATATCATAAAGGTTCAGTTTTATTCACGTTTATCATTAAAATCTGAAATTCAACTAAAGATAAGAGAAAGAATACTAAATGTGAAGTGGTATTAAACTTTGTGCTTCGTTGAATATCTTTTGAAAGTTGGATTTTTATCTGTACTTAATTGGTAAATCACTTGTTTTGAAAACTAAGTGAAAAGGATTCCATTTGTCTTAGTATTGGAAATTTACTTTGGAATCTACTAATGAGTTCTTATTGGCTTGCACTTTAGTGTTTCAATCATGAGCCAATTCATTTTAATTGATTTTGATGCTATGATCTTTAAAGGAGTAAAAGAAAGTCTTTAAGAGAGGTTTAAAAGAACTTTCAAAGCCCTGAATTTTATATATCCTACATTGCATAAATTCATGTCTTGGTGTCTATGCCCCAATACTTTTATATCATGAAAGAACTTTAAAGTCATTAAGAATTAAGGATTCAACATAATCTTATGTTTTTCAAGTATATAAGGTTTGATCTTTATTTGATCTTATACTATACTCTGAAAATTAATTAGATTGCTCTCATTTTGCTATATACTTAATATATTAAAAAAAATGTTGGATTTTCATCCGTGCCTTTCTTTGAATATTATTCTTGATACTCCCTAAAATAACTTGAAAAAGATTCCATCTACACTTGATTTCAAAACTATCCTTGGAATCTACATTTAGAGATCACTTCCGGCTTACATCGTAAATATCTCATTCCTAAAGCCAAACAAAGAGAAATAAGATGTCACTTTATTAGGGATCATGTGCAAAATGGAAACATATGTGTTGAGCATATATGCACTGAAAAACAATTAGCCGATATACTCACAAAACCCTTGAGTGAAGATAGATTCTGCACGCTAAGGAGAGAATTAGGTATATGTGATCCTTTTTATTGAAGAAATATAAAAGGGAGCAAGTAGTCTCATGATACATTCCTCCAATTTCTAAAAATCTATGAAACATGAGTCAAACTTGTTATCTATAGATTCCTTACTCATGTATCATTGTCCCAGAAAGAATTTATAAGGATCGGAAGCAAGGAAAATTTTTAGAAGCAAAAAGGAAGAGAAAAAAAAATTCTGCACTTGGGTCAACCCAACCCAGAATAGGGTCGACCCAACGTTGAGTCGACCCAAGAAGTTTCTTGAGTCGACCCAACGTCGGGATCCCACTGTTAAAAGGGGGACCCGTGAGCTATCTAGGGCACTGTTTACCCTTTGTCTTCTTCCGAAAACCCTATTTCCCACTCTCAAATCTTCTCCAATCATCTCCAAACAGTAGATTACTTCAATATCTTGGAGAAATGGGACCCGAGAGAGCCGTAGCCAAGCAATCCGAGAGAGTCTCACGATCTATGTTTAGAGCCTAGGCTAGATATCTAGTTCTCATATGTATCTTGCTTTTTCCCATATGTATCTTGTTTTTTCCCTTATATCTTTAAATCTTGATTGAGGAACATTGTACTTATCTTTATTTTGGGCATTAATGTATGAAAATGTTCCTATTTTGATCAATGAAGTCTGAAGTTTATTCCTTATTGCATCCTTTCCCATATATATGTTTTTGATGATAACAAAAAGGGGGAGAAGAGAAGAAAAGAGTATATAAAGGGGGAGAAGAAAAGATAGAGTATTCAATTTAAGAAAAGAAAGAGCACTTCATTTGAGAAGTAAAGAAAGAGTATTAATTTTGGGAGAAGTAAAGATATGTATAACAAAAAGGGGAGAAGTAAAAATAGTGTTTAGAGTATGTTAAGAAAAGAGGAATAAATGGGCAAACAAATTGGAAATCATATAAGAAAGCTTATACATTTAAAGGGGAGCAATTTGTAACAATGAAAATCATCAAATCAAAAATTTCTATCACAATTCAGAATTTGGCAAATAAAAATTCAGAATTTGGCACGCACCTCTAGCACCCCGATACATAAGCTGAAACTCATATTTTATCTCAAATTTTTGAAGTTTCATTGCTAATGAATTATAAATGAAAGGGGGAGCAATTCAAAAAGTCAAATTGGCAACATTTGAATGATATAGGGGGAGATTTCACAAGGATATATGAAAAGCTGAAATTCAGCAACTTAATCCCTTTTATAAACTGATTTTAAAGACAAGTATCAATAGGCTTATACTCTTTATTTTGTAATCATCAAAAAGGGGGAGATTGAGGATGATAGTGTTATTTTGATGATTAACAAGCAATTATCTAGAGCATGTTATAAGTTAAATTGATACTTCATTTATAAGTTCATTACTCTCAGTATATTTGTTTAAATTGAAAATATATATATGTTCTTGTTCATTTGAATGGATCTAACCTCGAGAATGCAGCAAAGTGTGGATTGAGTCGACCCAAAGATTGTTTGAGTCGACCCCGGCACATCAAGAAATCATTTGGCACACTCCTGCAAAAATGGCACAGATGAACAGTTGGTTGGGTCGACCCAAGGTAAGCATGAGTCGACCCAAACTTCAAGAACCTCAAAACATGAAGGAAAAATGGTTCTCTGGATTTACTGAGAGGGTCGACCCAAGATGAAGTTGAGTCGACCCAAGCTTGAGTCGACCCAAAGAAAGGTTGAGTCGACCCAAGTGAAGAAAGGCTGAAATTCAAGGCTCTGAATTTTCTGAAGCTGACCTTGGGTCGACCCAAGAAAAATGTTGAGCTGACCCAAGGTTTGAGTCGACCCAAAGAAAGGTTGGGTCGACCCAAGGCAACAGAAGGCTGAATTTCAAGTTTCTGTGTTTTCTGAGAGGGTCGACCCAAGGAATGTTTGAGTCGACCCAAGTGAAGGTTGGGTCGACCCAAGGACAGGTTGAGCCGACCCAAACACGGGCTGAACATAACGGCTAGTTGTGCAGAAATGCTTTTTGGACTCCCAACGGCTATAAACGGCTAGTTTCTTCAATCCAACGGTCAGAAAGGACTATTTGGAGGTTGGAGAAGTATTTAAGAGGGAGTATTCATTAGAGGAAGCAAGCTTTTGGGAAAATACATTAAGTGCATTCAAGAGAGAACCCTAGCAAGGCAAGCTTCATCCAAGGGCTTCATTCAAGAATCAAAGAAAGGGATTGAGCAGATTCAAAGAGTCATCAAGAGCTCCATCCTCCCTTGAAGAGTGAAGCATCCTTGACAAAGAAGAGCAAAGCGACTTCAAAGCGATAAATACCTTCTAACTCTTCTTTGTAGTTTATATTGTTTCATATGCTCATTTAGGAGTTTGAATCTTTTCTTTTCATTTGTTAAACACTTTGTAAAGGTTCGTTGGTAAGCCCGCAAAACCAACAAAGGTTTTTGGTGAACCCGGAAAACCAAAGTACAAAGGTTCGTTGGTGAGCCCGCAAAACCAACAAAGGTTTTTGGTGAACCCGGAAAACCAAAGTGTAAAGGTTCGTTGGTGAGCCCGCAAAACCAACAAAGGTTTTTGGTGAACCCGGAAAACCAAAGTGTATAGGTTCGTTGGTGAGCCCGTAAAACCAACAAAGGTTTTTGGATTGTGAGCCCGGAAAACAATCCAACTGTAATCCGAGAGATTATAGTGAATTCCCAAGGGGACGCTTGGGGAGTGGACGTAGGTGCTAAGAAGAGCACCGAACCACTATATATTGTTGTGTTTGTGTTGTGCTTGTGTTTCCGTTTATTCTTGCATCATCTTCTATCTTTGCACTAGTTTAAATCATTCTAATAGCTTAAGAAAGCATCCACCGCACTTATATTGAGAAAACGTTTAAAGCACCGAAAATTAGAAGAAACCAATTCACCCCCCCTCTTGGCTTGTCACCTTGGGCAACACCATCTCTAGTAAAATGATTTGCTAAAACAATCAATACTATGAGTAGGTTAAACTTCATCTACTCTTAATTGCTCGCTGACAAAAATAAACCATTTACTCATCAACTTCACAATCTTCATCCAAATGTAAATCTAAAGCTAAGTCCATATACATTGTGACCTAATCTACAGTTAGAAGTTTCAACTATATAGTAGTATATAATCCGATCGGAGAGAAGGAATATTCCCTTCAACCCACTCAACTCGAATCTCTCAAAAGATAACTAAAAGAAGATAGAAGAATTTCAAAAATAGGATTTAAGTTCCCTTTTTTTTCATTAATGATTAAAAAAAATAAGGTACTGTTGAATCCCAATATACTTAGTCAAATGGGTGCCAAGAAATAGCCGCTGTTATCAATCTCTTCAGTATCTGCATCTGCTTCAGCAACGCCAGCATCCCCCAACCCTGAAGCAAAGAGATCACCTGCCTTAGGAACATTCCGCTGGTTTCTTTGCTTCTAGTATGATGCGCATTGTTTCCTCGACACTCTGACTGGGCTGATCTTGCTCTCTGACTATGTAATTTGTGCTCTCAACCTCTATAATCTCTTTAGGTAAGTTCTTCTGAAACCAAGGATGCTTTTTTATTTCCGGGATTGTGATCCTCTGTAAGGCAATTCGAAGACTGTTAGTATTGTTTTCTTTGCAAAATCAAGAGAGGAGTTGAGTGAGGAGAAGAAGGATACCTTCGATGGATCGGCAACAAAAATTCGAGAGAGAAGTTGCCTGCACTCCTGGGACACTCGCACATAGTCCGGAATGGAGTATTGAACAGTTGATATTTGCTGCTGGGCATATGATGTTATTTCTACATGGTTTTACATAGCAAACAAAAGGCTCCTCATAAGAGTAAAAAGAACTCACACTAATTGTCTTCCTGAAGTTTCTAGGATCCTCAGGATCCTCAAAGGGGTAAGAACCAACCAACATCACATACAGTGTGACACCGCAGGACCAAACATCTGAAATCTGAATATCAGGGATTTCATATCACCTAGCTGCTAATAAATAGGAAGCAACATCTGAAAGACTCGTTATAGTGCTTGACTTTAAAGCCAGAAACGGAAACACTAAAGATGTGTAATGAAAAAAATTGAAGGAAGTTGGCACTTTGATCTTTTGTCATCCAACAAAGCATATGGGATTGGAGTGGAAGTGGGAGCAGCTTCACAATAACAAAAAGAGATCATGGGATAGCTTCCAGGGCTTGAACCAAGAACTCTTAGGAACAATAATAGATGCAGATAAGTGCATACCCATGCATGAAAAATCAAATATTCGCATGGCCTTGGTCGACTGGACCACGATCACAGACATGCCCACCTACATATGTGCAGGATAGGATGCCGATGCATACCAACATGGTCCCTAGTGCTAAATAATATGAGACACTTAGATCGAATATTTTGATTACAGTAAGCATGATGGCTTCAACATAAAGCTATCAAAATCATCCTGACATGCTTAAATTTGCACTAAGTCAATAGAAACACAAACTAGGACCCTAACAGGTAATAAGCTATCATAAATTTAAGAAATCCAAGTAGAACCCAAATAAGTAATGGAAAGGAACATATTAATTGTGTTACAAGAACAGGGTAAACCCCGCAGGCAGGTTATCAATACTTCATAGGGTATCTAAAGATGATAAAAACCTAAAATTCCAGCTAAACAGATGTCCAAAATTATGACATGCATTACAAAAATACGCTGCTGCCTTGAAGCTTGGGACCTCTGGATTACACCTAATCATGGGACGGGCTTGGGCACAGAAAATGTCAAATCTTAAATAGGCCCAGCCCAAAGCCCGACTGAAAATGAATATAGTTTAGGCCTGAGGCTCAACCCATGATCAGCTCTACTCTAGACCCATGAGCAGATCTTTGTTAAAGACACATTATAAAAAATTGTCTAGTGACCACCAGTTGAAGTTCTGAAAACAATTGCTACACTAATATCCACGTTTAACAGGTAAGTGGGGAAAGAGTTACCTTGCCATCATATTCCTTTCGTGATAGAACCTCTGGTGCTATGTATCCTGGAGTACCTACTGTTGATTTGGGTTTCGAATGCCACAAAGTAGACTGCATTCCAAAGAGAACAAGCATCCCCATAATATAACAAGCACCAAATATAGCACAAACTACAGAAAGAAAAGCACATCAATACCTTTGAGTAACCGAAGTCACAAATTTTAAGACATGGTTTTGGACTCCCATCCAAGAGTGTATTCTCAAGTTTAAGATCACGGTGACAGATTTCCTAAAACAATAACAAAAATAACGCTGAGATGGCTTCTTTTTTTCTCAGATAATTCAGATCAAACATATGTGTAATATACCATGGCGTGACAGTAACTAACACCAGATATCAGCTGCTGAAAGAAAAATCTCGCCTGTTGAAGATGCAATTCACACCAAACATAACAAACAAATATGTAAGCAAATGGATAATAAGTTAATATAACCAGAAAAGCACTGATTAGGGATGCTCAAGCAGTGAGATAAAGTTACAAGGAATTAAACAACCTCATCTTCACTAAATCGGCCAGCGCTAAGTATCTGCTCAAAGAGCTCTCCCCCAGCAGCATATTCCATGACAATAGCTAGGTGTGTTGGTGTTAGCACTACCTGCAAATAATCATCCGTCCTCATGAATAAAAAGCTCTTTTTTATAAATACCACCCTTCTCCCCAATCACATGTAACTCAAGTATCATAAGAGAAACATGAGTGTAAGAAGAATAGACCAGGTTGTTGTGCTTTTGTGCGCCGCAATGTATAACTCTTTTTTACACATCTGTGTATCCTTTGAGGATCCAAACTTACATGGCTCAAATCTGTACAAATGCAATGATTATAAAGAGGACAAGGCTGCTTCACGAACAAAGCCAAGCTTCTGGATAAGCTAAAGAGGCTACTGTACACAATATCGGAGGTTCAAGAAAACCCCAAACATTTCCATCTTTTGTGCTTAGTGCTATCAGAAAGGCATAAATTTTAAGTGACGATCAACCTCAAAATGGATAGAAATTTGACAAAAAAAAAAAAGGAAGTTCCCTTTCACGAGCAAATATGAGTCATTATAGCATGGTAAATCAGCAACTCTATGAGAAGTGAGAACTTGGAACCGATCATGTGACCTAAGAGGTCACCTCAACAAACCACATTATAGCGTCTCATGAAAATTAAACAGAACGAACAACTCAATTTAACTACGCCTTAATCCCAAACTAGCTGGGGTTGGATACACGAATTCTTTTCCTCCATTCCGCTTGGTTTAGGGCCATACCTTTTCAGTTAAAGATCCATCACCCACTTCATACGTATGATAAACAAAAACATGCAAAATGTTAAATAGCATTGCTTAAAATACTTCAGTATGCAGGAAATTCACTTGGTAGAGAAACCAAGTTAAACTGCTCTCTTATAAGGTGATCAAGAATTTGTCTTCACTTTGAAGCATATGAATATTTCGCAGTTCCAACCACAAGATACAACTTTTGTTAGGTGGCTAATACTTGCACATAGAAAAGGGAAAAAAAGGAAAAACAGAAGCATGCCCGCTATTATGAGGATACAGGGGACGTCAGAAGCTTATTTTATTAAATATGAAACTAAAGATATCTGCTGACCCTGTCAGACACCAAGAAATCACATTTTGTTTGTGGGATCTTAACTGTGAAGGATGGTTCAATTCTCCAGATATCTTTCTGAACATAGTTTGGGAGTAGTATTTCTTTGCTTTTCCTATTTCATTCTTTAGTAAACTCTTAAGCCCTACATACTGCAAAACTCTATTTGCAATAGAAATGCTACACATATGAAATTATCTCTTACTTCAATCAATCTTCCTGCATAGTCTTTAACATACAAGAATATATAAGAAATACTTAGATTGTTAACCCATGAATTTTATGTTATGAGCATCGCATATCTAGTTAATCAGAAATAGAGAAAGCATTGCTGCATATTCAAATGTAATGACATTGTACATACAGTCATCCTCTTTGGCATGAGCTACTGCTCAATATCAACAGACCAACTGTAGAGCTAGCAAATGACAAGTGAGTTTGGTTTTTACCTCCTTAAAGCGAATGATGTTAGGATGCCTCAAAGACCTGTGATTGATGATTTCCCGCTGCACATTCTCATCAATCTGAACCAGAATACGACAAATAGAGATTTAAACAACAATATCTCACATAAAAACTGGCATGATGACATTAATAATAGAAAGGCCCTTGATTAATCTTAAAAGAGTATAATGAGCAACCAATTAAACATAAGGAATACAAATCCAAATTGTCAGTTCTTATCTATGAGTAACCCTGCTATAGACTATCAGAATGAAGCAAAACATAATCCAAGTCTTATAAACTAATAAAGTGATAACGGCACTGATACAGACATTCTAATTCAAGAAAATTCTATAACAAAACTTAATCCATAAAACTCAGTTATAGCAATGTAACCTCCTAATAATATCAAATTCTAGCCAAAAACATTCTTCCACTACCCTGATAAGAGCGCCACAAAAAAACAAGAGAGTGACAACGGAAAAAAAAAACGAAATCTTTCCTTTCCTCAGGACTTCATATCAAACGATTCAATTCAAAAGCCAAACCCATAAAAAATCTTCAACAAAACGAATTCAAAAGACAAACCAAAACAAAACCCGTGGACCAAAACACCGCAATTTAATCAAAGAACTCGCATCGGCAAACCTGGAAACGATAACCATCAAGAACAACAAACAGAAAACAAAATATAACCATAAAGATGCGATCTTTTATGCATACCTTCTTCCCCCTCTCGATATACTTCACGGCGACGAGCTCCTTGGTCTTCTTGTCCCTCGCCAGCCTCGCCACCGCAAAATTACCCGCCCCCAGCTCCTTCAACGGCTCGTACCTCTCCTCCATCTCACTCCCAGCCGCCCCAAATTCAAACCCCGGCACCAAAACGAATCCAAAGGCGCGGGAAAGGAAAGAAGACTAACGGCAGGGGACACCTTTTGCTGTAAGAGAGACCGACCGTCGCTAATATCTCGATTTTTAGCAAATCTATCGCCCTCTTCGTGGCTTTCTACGTCGGAGAGGGAGGTCGGGATTCGGGAAATCGGATTTGACGGCACGTTAGCGGAGACAAGGGCGACAGGGGATCCCCACGGCGCTGCGCCAAGGTTCGGTGTAGGGGCACGCGTTGACGGATGTTTTCAAATTTATGGGTCGCCATCACACCGTAAACCTTCTTTCTTTGGACGGAATGCATTGGTTGGGGATTGGGGGTCAGGTCTTTGGTGTGCACGACCGCCTGATCACGCACCGGAATTGCTTTGAGATGTCTGATCTTTCATGATCGTGCGTGATCATGGATGATCAAGCATAATCATGCATCTTAAAGCATAATCAAATGATCTCACGTGAGAAAGACCATCTTGATTTTTCATTTTTAGAAAATTACTCATACATCAGTTATGTCCTAGTACTTATACAGAACAAAAAAAATTTTATAATACCTCCTTGCTAGCTTTTGAGTAAGGTGCTACTTATTACAAGCAAAATATAGAGCACTTGTTTATATCACATCTAATCGATAATTGTGATCATTAAAATTCCAATATACTAAGAGTATGAGTCGAAACACCAAACAATAAGAATACACACAAATGCACTAAGGATATAGGCCAAGAAATTAATGTATAAACTAAAAGGGGTATGGGCTACCATCCTAAGACAAGACTATTAATGGAATATAGTCTAAGAATGGTGGTCCACGACTAATGATGTAAGAGAGATAGGAACATTATCCCAAAAGTAAGATGCATGGTGGCTCCTGGCAAATCAATTACTATATAAGGCATATGAAGTCAGATGGCCGGTAGGAGTAGACCAAGGTGGTCGAATCAGTTTCTAATATATTTTCAAAGTGCAAGAGTAGGCTGGAATAAAAAGAGACAATTAACGTAAGATGTCTGAATAGGCTAAGGCTAGAAAGATATAATTATCGACCTAGTAGTTAGTGCAGAGCAATTATGCCAATAAATATAAGTAGTAGGAGGACAATTGGCCTCAATTATCGAAACCACTAGGAGTGGAAACCGGATGTGAGAACAACTATCAGAGTGGTCGGTTATTATCTTTTAATATAAATAAGTAAAATTTGTACTTTATAAAGGACCAGATAGTTCAAATCAATGCATCTTATTTTTTTTTTTGTTTATTTTATCTGTAGTTTTTCGAGGAGTAGTATTAACTTAGATCTCCACTACCATGGCCCATGTTACACTCATATTCCTATCCAAATTTATCTTCTTTGAATAGTGGTGTAATGGTGGTGAAAATCTTTGAAAATTAATGCATATGGATAATTGTATCCTCTCTTCGATTATCATCTTTCTAGCTGCTCCAACGTCAGCGGCACCCTGTACGTCTATCTATTATAGCTATCTAACTTGTCACACTTTTCATCCATCAACAAGTCCTTCAGCACACCAAGTTAGGATAAGAAAAGGCCAAATAGGTATCCATTTTCTTACTACCTATGATGTCAGAGACGAGGCAACACTATCTATCATATATGACAGTAATAAACTGTGGCACATAATAGCAAGGACAAATGTCCAAAATGAGTAGTAGCACCTATTTTACCCATTAAAGGCAGTTACTTATAAATATGATATGGTAACTATGAAGAAGGATCATTTTGTTGATTAAAAAAACCAGTTTGTTTTATTTTATCTTTGTTTTTATCTTTATATTTAAATTACTTGCTTTTAATTCTCTAGTTAGACTCTATTTCATCTATAGGAGTAGCAGTAGAGTAATTTGATTGTAACTCAAGTTTTACCTTATCTTTCTTTTTTTCGAATGGATGGTATAATAGTAACAAAAGTTCTTAAAAATTGATGTATCTAAACTCATGCTACTCGCATCATCATCCTTCGATTCTCCTACTTTCAGCTAATCTAATACTAATGACATATCTACACATCTATCCTAGCCATGAGATTTGTCACCTTTTTTATCAATCAATAAGCTTTCTAGCATGCTTGTCCTCTCCTTACTGTCAAAGATAGAGCTAGTGCCCATAGCAGGCAAAGCCTTTGCAGCGTAAGCTTTAAAAAATTCTTGAGTTGCAGGCCATTCGAGCTGATTACCTCAACAAGATACATGTTGATTTTGTATCAAATATGTTCTCTCTCTAGAAATAACGCACTCCTTGTAGCCTCACTTTAAAACATTACATTGGGTGGCCAGTGATTTTATTAGATAGAAATCATCATCTTGCCATCATTACATTTTATTTTCTATAACAGCGAATCACCGTCCTGACTTCCTCCGACAACTAAGGGCTCGTTTGGTTCGCGGGAAGTATTTTCCCTTCTAGGAATATGATTCCTGGGAATCAGATTCCTAGGAAAAGGATACCTAGGAAAGCACTTTTGGCATGTTTGGTTAACCATGGGAAAGTGACAAATTTCCAAAGTGCTTATGTTTGGTTGACCATCCACTTTCCTAGGAAAGTTATGTATAATTCCTATTATGCCCTTAATAAAAATTAGGTCTTTAATGCCTCTTTAATGCTTCTTTAATGCTGAAGGGTCTTTTTGGAAAAAAATAAAAAAAGAGTGATTCCCACCTCATGGAAAAGTAACTTTCCCATGTTCCTCATGGGAAAGACTTTCCCATGAAATGTGGGAATCATATTCCCATGGGAATACAACTTTCCCATCTCTCTCATTTGAAAACTCCAACCAAACAAGAGGCATTTCATTACTTTCCCGTTGACCACACTTTCCTCCCTCCCTTTCCTGCGAACCAAACGAGCCCTAAAATGTATTATATCCATCGCTGTCCGACATGAAAGTCAATGACATTAAGTAAGATTTAGATCTGCATCAAAGATTTTTTTTCCTTTTTTACACCTTTCCTCTTTAAAAATATGATGCATCGTACTGTAGCAGGAGCATGTCGCGTGTAAGTGTGGTAGAGAACGGCCCCCGTTGACGCGACGGGGATTAGAAACGCTGCATGGCGCCAAAAAGAGTACGTTGGGGCGAAGAATTCTGTTCCCGGGGGCGGGCCGAACCCCCGCCCACCGCCACGTGGCGGCCGCTCACCGGTAGGTATCCGCGTTGCGCTGCTCGCCGACACCGCCGCCCTTCTCTATTCCCGGTCCCCCGCGATCCCATCGCCGATCTCCGGATCCCTGCTCCGTCGGCCTCCGCCCTCAAAAATCTCACCCCAAATCCGAACCATTCGATCGCTGTTTTCCTTATCACCGTGTCGTCCCTCTATATATACCCCTCCATCTCCGCGGCATTCTCTCGGCGAGTTCCTGGCGGAATTCCGTCCTGTACGTCCTCCGTTCTCCCTCCCCATGTCCTTTAGGGTTAGGGTTAGGTTATCTTTTTCGTTTTCTAATTCGTTTGGAATCAGTTTTCCTTTGATTCTGATCATCTCTAGTTGAAGTTTTCTTTTTTCTTTAAGAAATTCCTCTTTTTTTGAATTATTTCAAGTAAGTGATTTTTTCCTTTTTCTTCTGCCTATATTATATTTTAATGTTAGGGTCTTAGCAAAGAGCTTCGATGTTGTTCCTTCGTTCTTTTAGTGTTCTTATTCTGTTTGGCTATTTGATGGTTTTTATTTAGTTCGCCAACTTTCCCTTTTTCTTCTGTTTTCAAAGTAGAAAAAAAATTGTTGAATTGAGAAGGGGGGTTTGCATAAAATTAGCATTCTTGTGTGTTGTAGATGAATTTGTTGGAATATGCAGATGGTTGTGGATGGTTCGGGTACGCATGTTCAATTAATGAATTCACAACAAGGTTATTCTTCAGATGTAGGTTCCTTAGGATTCAACAGTGGGTCAGTCTAATCAAATAATGATTTTATCGTTTAAGGTTATATCAAGATTGTGAGTTTAAGGTGATATCAAGATTGGCATAGCTTCTGAGATTTTCTTTGTCCAAGTGAATTGTTTCGTTGAGGAGATCCAAAGAAATCTCATCTGAAGTATCTGACAGTCAGCTACATGGTTAACATTTCTTCATTTTGCCTTTTTCTATGAGTGTCAAATTATAATGCTTAAAAGGAGGAAAGTTTGAACTTTAGAAGGTATAGAAATTCTAGCCCTCTTGGCAAGATATCAGAAAAATTAGAATGTTTTATTATCAAATGATAGCATAACTATTTGCTTAATATAAGTACAAAACCTATTATTACAGGTCATCGCTAGCTAGATAGCTAGGATTATAAAACCTTTTTGCCCCTAGATCTCAAAGTAAGTCATTTTTTTTAAGTTGGTAAAGGAAAGGATTCTTATTTTGATCATGTTTTGGGCCTAGGCTTTCCTTGCCTAAATTTCGTCTCTTCAAGAACTTCACTAACTTTTATGTCAGTACATTCCAAAGGTTTTAAATCGCACGGGGGCATCCTGGTTTCTCCTTTCTTTTTCTTCTTTCTTCCTTTTGTTCTTTTTCTTCTTCTTTCTTTCCTAATTTCCTTTTTTTCTTTCTTTCTTTTTCTTCTCCCTTCTTTCCTTTCTTTCTTTCCATTTTCTTCTTCTTTACTTCCTTTCTCTCCCCTTTTCTTCTTCGTTCCTTTCTTTCATTCTTTTTTCCTTGGATGGGTGGGTTTCAGAGTTCTGCCTCTGCCTAGCCCTGTTTCTCACAGGAACAGGATGGGGCGGTTGGGATGCCCCTGGTCCTGCTGGATTTAAAACATTGGGACACATTCCATCAATCGGAATCTATATGATATTTGGTACTGGTTTCAAGTTTCGCTTTACTTCTTGATTTTTCCCTGCTATAAGGGATGTTTGATTAGCTTTTTTAGGACTCTCTAAATTCTAATACCCTGTATCAGATAAAAATGTGACTCGTAAATGTTTTACTTAGGCCTCTTGGCCGAGGTATGTACCTTGTGGCCACTTACTTTGAACTCTTCAATGACTACATGACCTCTAATGCTTTTGGTCAAATTATACCAAATGAGCTGGTAGCTCAATTCTCCCACTTACTCTGAATTGAATGGTCCATTATTTCTCTAACTATGCATGTGCCAATCATGCTACATTGCAATGAAACTTGACAAGAAATTTTAGTTCTTTCTGATGAATCTGTCCTCCCAGGTGCATGCCACACCTACAAATCTTTTTTTCTTCAACTTTATTCAATTAATGAGAATTTATATTTCTTCCTTTTTTTTATTTTCTGAGATAACTAGCTACAGGATGTAACAGTTAGCAATCAATCATAGGATACATCAGTGTACATGGAGTGTATTATTCTATAAGCTGGTGAATATTGTCCTCTTTATCCTTGTGTTAAAAGGAAAAAGAAATCTAAAGGTGGGCCAGATATTGTCCTCACCTTGATTCTGTTTATTTTGGAAGTTTAGTTTTTCTGTTACTAAGTTCCATTGTATCTTCTAGTCACTGTCAGTGAAGTAGAGGTACTCTTTGAGCTGTTCAAGAGCATCAACAGTTCTGTAATTGATGATGAGATTATAAATAAGGGAATATACCATTATACACAACATATGTGCAATATACACAATTTGCTTCTTCCTGCTGCCTTTTTTTTTTGTTCCTTTGGAAAAGTATGGATAGCTTGCAAGTTTTGGGTAAATCATCATGAACTTCTCAGCATAGTATACTAAGAATCCGCAACTTCTAATTTTATGTATGTATGTATTTGTGTGCGTAACTTTTCTTCTCTTTCCTTCTAATAAATCAGACTGCATCATGCACATCCAGCCAATCTATATATCATGTATCATATTATAATTGATAAATATCTGATGATTTGAAGGCTAGAATTGAAGTTTACAAGTGCATATTTACTTAGACTTCATTAAGTTGATAAATAATATTTGATACTTATAATATTTACTAAAAATAATATGCAGTACACATCCATGATGTTTGTGGTGCATTTGATTTGTAGTGCATTTGCCTTATAAATCTCATATTTGTGCTTCAAATCTGCATGATGTTTTTTTTTCTGCTGTTGTTGTTAATTTAATCTTTTCAATCCATAGAACTTCCAGGTCACGAACTGCTTTCTTTTTTTCTTTTCTATTTGATGATGCATAACACATGCAGACAAATGATTATACATGCATCTCATTTTAAACAATTCTAACAAATGCCAATATGTCTGTAACATCGGATTTTATAGGCAGCTTGCAGTTGATAGAAGATCATGGATCCTAATAGCCAATATGAAGCACACTTACATAGAAGAACACCATTCATAACAGCAAGATTAGTTACAAGAAAAAGCATGCTTCTCCAATGAGAACCGACTTAAATGGTATAAATGTAGATTGATGGTCTGTCGAATTTGTATAGAACAAAACAGAAACAGAATTATCTAACAACTATCTAGAAGATAAAATTATAAAGCAACACTACTACAGAATAGTTAGTTTGTCTATACTTCATCTTGTTTGATGTTCTATCTCATGCACCAGCAAAATTGTGCAATTAAACTTCAAAGAAAAAGCATCACACGTCATCAATTTGAGAACCTTTATTGCGCAAATTTAAAGACGAACAGAGAAAAAAATGGACTGGTAATAACTACCACATTCAACAGCTCCATTTGATGCAAGTCTGATGAGCATTTCAGATATACATGAGAGGGTAAACAAAGCTAATATTGTGAACCCAGAGGCTTCAACATCAACATCTTATTTCCCCCAAAATCATTCCGATGTAGTTTGACTTGTATAGCACAATATGAACAAGGAGTGTCACGAATTTGTCGCAAGATATCACCCAAAGAGAATAGGGTTTGAACATTTACTTGGTGAAGTTGTCATGGTTGGAGACTGGATAGAGCAGGAGAACATCATTTGGAAATCAATATGGGAACAAAAAAGCCTTAACATCTTTGAAAGGTAATGTCTAAACAAGGAATTGCAGGTTATGCGGACCCAGCTATCATTTGAGGTTTGGCAGAAGATAGGGAATAAAAAGACAAACATATTTCACAAAAACTAATGAAGCTTATTATAAGTATCCCAACTGAGATCAAGCATTAACAACACCCGCATAACTTTCAACTGATGGTTCTTACCTCACAAATAACGAAGGAATTAAAGAGAAACCTTTGCACTATCTTGCTTGAAGAAGTGTTGCCAAAAATTTTTCAAAAGCACATCCACTATAACCAAAACATTCACCAGAAGATCAGAACATCAATTTGCTTGAAAATAAGAAATTACAGACTTCCAGAATCATGTCAAAGTTGTGCAGAAGATCATTTCTAGAACTATTAACTGACAAGCCTTTTACTAGTTACTTTGTTGTTCCGAGAATCCTTCACCACTCTCTATCTATACTTGAAAGAAAGAGCTGAGTCTTCGCCTGTCACTTTGATCTTAATTACTTCAAAAAAAATATTAGTTTTCTTCCATATTCTGAATAAAGGCTAACTTCTCCAGAAATCTAGAGAAATTAAACCACTCCAGCGACCCAAATGAAGTTATTCAACCTCCACTTGCTAAATAGTTTTATTTGATTTAAAGACTTTAAGTGATTATGCACTCATTGACCGGTAAATCTATGCAGGCTAAATTAAAATGAATCCCTTATCCGGCACCTCTTTGGGGTTTATCACAAACCAGAAGAACATAAAACACAATATATGAATAATACTTGCATACATAAGCACCTTCATAATATCAAGCCTTAGAGTAAATCCCAGAATACATGAAGACATAGTAAAATATAAGCTAAACTGTCTCAGCCTAGATTCTAACTTCATCATCTGACTACTGTTTAGATAACACTTTAGGTAGCCAAAACTGAATGCTCAAATATTAGTTATTCAACCATCTGCCATCATGTCAAGAATCCTTCCAAATGGAAAACAAGAGGTAGATGTCACATCAGTTGTTGGCCTATCATTGCTCAAAAAACTACGAGCTGCCTTCTAAGCCGGCAAATATTTAAAGCTCCCATCCTTTTTTTTTTTTTTTGATGAGTCAAGCCATTACATCTGAAAGAATATTTGAACCGGCCCTCCCTAAACAATTGCTTAATATAATAGGATCAAGATTAGTATAAGACAAAAAATTGTTTTTGTATGTATAAGATAAATTGTCCTCTAAGCATCTAGTCGATGATCTCTTAAACAAGCTCTGGTGCAAACCTTTCTAATTAATTTTGTCATATAAAGAGGTGGTTTACCTTAAACATTATCGAACAATTATTCCTTCCTCGAAATAAAGTTGATTATGTAGATTAATATTCAAACAGTGTCATATATTAATGTCAAGATCTCTGCTTAAATTTGTCATATAAAGAGGTGATCTACTGAGGTGATCTCCCTTAAACATTATTGAATCATTATTCCTGCCTCGAAATGAAAACAGTTATGTAGATTAATATTCAAATAGAATTATATATGAATGTCACAAAAGGAATACAATTTTCATAGTAGTAGGTGGTAAATGAAAAATGATATTAAGGAGGTTTAATGGATTATGATACCTGAAAATTCTCATGGGCAATTACGTAATCATCATGGCTTACAAATTCCAAACCGGTTCCCCTATGATGAGGATATTTTTGATAAAAATAGATGGTAGAATTGTTATTGGAAATTAAACCCAATGGCATCATCGTCGGATGTAGACTCTGAATTGAATCCGTTGCCATCAATTTTACCTCGAGTTAATTTCAAGGAACAATTCCTACCTCCTTTATGCTTTGGTCTACATATCAACACAAATATAAAATCATCCAAAAGATGTGGGTTCCATCCTAACTTCCTAAAGCAGTACATTAGACTATGAGCTCATAAATGATCCTTCTTGAAATAAAAAATTATAATTTATGTTATTCTTAATCCTATTTTTTTTTTTAAAATATTGTTCTTGTGTTTGCAGAATATATTGAATCCAAACTTTTATCACTGCTAAAACACTATAAACACCATGCTATTGTGAGGATGCCGAGTGGCTAAATTGGTAGAATAACTTATATTAATCAATGGGTAAAGGCCACCCTTCCATTTGCCATAAATCTGAAAAGGACCAAAGAAGAAAAAAATATTGTTATCACTCAACAATATAAAAATAGCAAGTATTTTTTACCCTCCATTTTTCTGAAAAAGAAACTTGGCCATCTAACTCTTTCTAGTCTCTGACCCTTCAATAAATTTTCTGACAACAAATTAAAAATTGAAAAGGGAATTTGGAAGGGCAGGAGAAGGCATCTTGGAATTATTTACCAAAATCTCCGGGACATTTCTTGGCTCCCCAACGTGCCCTTCTCCCGCATAAAAAACAGCAACCCTTTCGCCCCCATCCCCTTCCTCTCCTCTCTTTCGCCCCTCCATCCCCTCCCTCGTCAAACAAGACAATATCATCAATACGCATACAGAGACATCATCAAATACTAAGAGGCAGCGAGATAGTGTAAATAAAAGAAAAGAAGGGATATTGGGGGGTGCGTGTGTTTGGATTTGTGTTGCGAGAGAGAGGAAAAAGAGAGGCTCTGTGATGAATAAGGGGAAGAAGCCGCCGCAGAAGCAGCAGCGACCGTCGCCGTCTCATTAAATGCATCACAAGACATCAGAGGCTCAGATCGGCAAGGAAAGCTTCGGTCTCTCCTCCGATTTCAGCCGCTCCCCCAACCCTCTCCTCCCCCTCTATCACCACCCCCACCACCCTCCTTCTTCTTTTCTCCAAATCCACATCCCTAATAATTCTAACCCTAACCCTAATTCCGATCCCCACCATGCCCCCCACCTCCTCCCCTCCGCCCCCCACAAGCGCCCCGTCATGAACGCCTCCCCCGCCGCCACCCGCCACCACCGCCGACCTTCTCCCTCCCCCGCCCCCGGCCGCCACAACCACCACGCCCGCCTACTCCCCCACTTCTCCGCGGCCGCCACGCGCTCCGCCCTTCGCCACCTCCTCCGCCGGCTCCACCTCCGCCTCCGCCTTCTCCTCCTTCTCTCCCTCCCCTTCCTCTACCTCCTCCTCTCCCCCTCCTCCGGCACTGCCGCCGGCCGGTCCCTCCTCCTTGACTTCCTCTCTGCCCTCGCCTTCTCCTCCGTCCTCCTCCTCCTCCTCGCCCTCTCCCTCAACGCCTTCCCCCTCCCTTCCCTCCGCCTCCTCCTCTCCCGTTCCTCCGCCTTCCTTCTCCCCCGCCACCACCTCCCCCGCCACCAGTCCCCCTCCCCCGTCCTCTGGTCCATCGGCTCCTCCGACGACAAGCCCAAGGCCGACCGCCGCCCGGCCTCGGGCCTTGGGGTCCAGGTCTACAGCAACGGGGACGTCTACGAGGGAGAGTTCCACCAGGGCAAGTGCTCGGGAAGCGGGGTATACTACTACTACATGAGCGGGAGGTATGAGGGAGACTGGGTCGACGAGAAGTACGATGGATATGGGGTAGAGACCTGGGCCCGGGGAAGCCGGTACAGGGGCCAGTACCGGCACGGTCTCCGCCATGGGTTCGGGGTGTATCGGTTCTACACGGGGGATGTGTATGCCGGGGAGTGGTCCAACGGGCAGAGCCATGGTTGCGGAGTGCACACATGCGAAGATGGGAGCCGATACGTCGGAGAGTTCAAGTGGGGGGTCAAGCATGGGCTTGGACACTACCATTTCAGGTAAGAGATTGAACAAGTTACCTTGAATTCTCTATTTCAAATTCTTGGCTGTTTTCTAAAAAGTGCGCAATATGCGGATCTTTGGGTCGCGGAGATTGAAATGCTTTCCTTTGGTTACCATTGGTTTTTAAGAAACTACATAGTTTGGGTTTTTTTGGGATAAACAGCGTTTTTGATTTCTTATCCATAACGGGCTAGCTGCAGTAAATGATTTATTTGTTGGGGTTTCCCTTTTCTGCACCTTCTTATTTCTGTTTAAAAATTTTGGAAGCCTACAGGTTGTCAGTTCTGGTTGATTTGCTTTGGCAGTGGCCAAAAGAAAAATGGTGACTACTGTTAACAAGGCAACTAAAATGACCTTTATAGATTAATATGGATGGAAACATCCGGTAGAATAGTTATTACTCTTCAATCCGCATCCAGCATTTCAAAGGGATTATCATGAAACATCTGAAACCCAACTCCCCAAAATCAACAGAGAGCAAATAGTTTCCATACCACTGCTTGTCTTAGGAATATGGTGCTTTTAGATTCTTTAGCGTGAAAGAAAGCATGTGTTTCTTTTGCATGATATGTGATGAAAAATTCTAGGGAATCTTGAAGGGGATGGGGAATAGAAATCTTTTGTGGTTCTTCCATGAGGATTATCTTTGTAAGTTGTTGAGTGAACCTGGAAAGAAGATGGTGGTGGGATAATTATTGCCTGTGCAAAAACTTGGCATGGTTTGTATTTAAGAGGCCAGGTTGGAGAAGATTGGTTGTAGGTCAAGGATTCACATCCCGGTGCATCCCGCCATGTCATGTCGGTACTTTGTCTTCTTTAGACATTTCCTAAGGAAAAAAAGGGCTACTAAATGATTATAGGATATTTTAGGAATCACTATTGATGTCGGTGCTGTATGCTTAACGACAAGATGACCTAAATGGTAGATTTCTTATCTTGGCTATGTGAGGCCACATATTTACGGAGGGACTTGATTTATTGGTGTTAGTTTGGCCTACCTTAGCCTATCGACGGTGTTCCTTTTCATGATATTTGATGAAAATCTACCTTTTCCTGAAAAACTGGCGAATCATGTTGAAAGCTAGCAAATAGATTCAAAATGGTATAAAGAGGATTTAGTTGTTAAAGCTTGGTTGGACAAGAGGGTTCAAGGAATCTTGAAGAGGAGTGGGGAAGTAAATTTTTGTGGTTCTTCCATGAAAATTATCTTTTGCAATGTGAGTTCCTTGAGTGAACTTACAAAAAAAGATGGTGGCGGGACAATTATTGCAGATGCAAAAACTTGGCATGATTTGTATTTCAGAGACTAGATTGGAGAACATTGGTTGTAGGCCAAGTATTCATGTCTTGGTGTGTCCCATGCATCTTGTCAATATGGTACTGTATTGACAAGAAAATGGTTGTACTTGAAACATCCCCAGGACACCAGTTCACTCATGAACCTAGATCTCGTGAGTCATGACTATCCTAGTTGGTACCAGCTAGGATGATTACGTCCCACACTTAGGATAGCCTGGCACCCCAGGAGAGAATTTTTTTTTTCCCTTTTCATCTTGTTAATGGTTGTTTCGATTCATCGCGATGTCCCAACCCATCCCCATATATTACTGACCTGGGACCAACCAAGACAAATACTCGTGTCAAGATTTTAGTTCTTATTGTGGGCTATAGCCTACTGGTTGAATTTAATGTGAAGGATGTCTTTGTTTGTCATTTTTGCAATTTTGAAAGTTGATGCAATTTGAACTCGGGGATCAACTCTAAATTAAAAATTAATGTGTCATAGGAGTTTTGGAAAGAAAAGGGGGCTAACGGGTAAATATGAATGAAGTTTTGAATGCATAATTGTAAAGTGAATACTCGAACAATTGTTGTTATGGGGGCTCACCTGGGAAATAGATGGACCTAAGAACACATACATAGTCACTACGTAGATTGTTGTGCATGCACTAACATGTATGAGAATAAACAATAATATGCACACTTAACACATAAGCACATATTTGTACATGTATAGGTATCTCTTTTACATGGATGCTGATAGGGAAGCGAGATATATCATATTTGATTCCAAAGAGAGATCAAATTGTAGTAAGAAAATAGTAAAAGTGTTAAACTAGTTATGCCAAAAGTTCTTTTGTCAACTCTAAACCCGAGCTTCAGCCTCCAGTAAGTTGGATGACCAAGTAACCTCAATAATCTCTACCATTTGAGCTAAAGTAACTAATAATATCCAATCAACTCTCACTTTGCCTTAAGGCATGTCAACTTAGCTTCTTGCAAATTGTAGAAAACCTAAATAAGTAAATATTACTGATGAATTAGGTGAATAAATAATCGTTTAACACTGTACTCAGTTGCTTGGGCACCTGCATGACTACCCGGGATAGGTTTACTACTTGGTTTTGTGGGTGATTTTGCAGCTTTACTTCAAGTCCAATATTAAACCAGAATGGAATATTTTACATAAGAAGTTGGCAAAATTGACCTTTCTCCTAATTTTATAGGGAGATATCCTATTCTGCTTGTTTCTTAAAAACTCCTAGTATACTTTTTCTTATTGTGGTTACTCCATGTAAGGGGGAAAAAAAAAAGAGATAAGAATCCTAATAGATGTTGGATGTTGGTTAACATTTAACATAGATTCCACCCATATAGCAGATTTTTTGAGAGCTTTTATAAAGTAGCAAAATAAGGTTCCACTTAAAAATGTGTTGTGTGACTCTTTTGCATCCCCACCCTCCACTCCGCTTATTTAATACTGCTAGAATTTCTTTCCTAATTTAAGTAAGGTGGGATCTCACATTATCTTAGAATAATAAAATCAACAATAATGCAACACCTTAAATTAAGTTAAAAAGTCACAAGGCCTTATTTTAATAAAATGATAACATTGCAAAGTGTGATGATTTGCTTCAATAAAGATAATTTGGTGGTTTTGTAGGTTCAGCGAGGGGTTTATGTCGTTCCATTGTGCGATTGTTACGAATAGCGGATCCATCTTGAGATTATGCTTTGTTTTTGAGAGTAAATAAGGACGTGTGGAATAAACTAAAGGTTTTTATGGCAAAAAGAGCCTTGATTAGGTAGATAGAACAAATCATTTATTCAACATTCGGGACACCATCCATTTGTTGCAAAGACCATATGAGTAATCTAATATTGTAATAGTCTCATTAAAACAGCTTTAAAAATGATCAAGGTCCAAGTTAATAAATTAATGCAAGCTAATTATAAGTGTTCAGTTCGTTAGGTTTACACTTTGAGATTCTATTTCTGGTACAGTTTAACCTTTGATGCTGTTATGTGGAGACCAAATATAACTCAATGCTCCAGCCAGGGACAACCCAAAGATCTTTCTTGTTATGTTGCTTATTTTCAAAGTAATTCTTTTTTCCTTTAGAACATTCTTTCTTTAATTTTTCCCTTTACTGAACAATTTTTTAGCAAGATCTAAAGAGGGAGATTGAGATGTGAAACAATTGAAGGAAAAAAGAGATTCATGTATATGTGTGCCTTCCAGGTTGGGGTGGGTCCTTAAGATTCTTTCTATTTCAACTTCTGCTTTTTTGTAGCTTCCATCTGATACAGCAACATCTTAAGGCACCAAAGTTCAGATTTTTGACCCTATTTCAGCCTATAAAACCATGCTCCGTCTCCAAACTCCTTTCTATCATCTGCAAAATGTTCCCTTATGGTTCCCAACTTCTTCAAGAGTATCCCCCTTTTCCAAGCTTGCATGCACTCCACACTTTGCTGACCTCCTCCCTGTTGCCTGTTCTACTGCCATGAAAGTTAGCCTCCTACTTCATTGTGTATACCATTGCTTCCTCTCCTTCCCCTCCTTTTACCTCCTCCCTTTCATGGTGGCTTTGAATTGCTGGTTTTAGAGCTACAGAGGGTACAGCATTCAAAGAGGAGCCATAATTTATAGTTTTAATAAGAATGTTTTGGATTTTCCATGTGCTGTCTAGAACAGGATGTTAAAGCATATTCCACCTTCATCTAGGTCTGCTTTGCTTGTGTACTCTAAAATTTTGATTGAAATTGACTATGAAAGCCAACATCTAAACCAATGGATTGGTTTATGACAAAATTCTTTCAATACTAGATCAACTAAAATGGCCTTATAACTGATATTTAAACTTTGATGTGGGATGAATACTATGAATCAAGTTGACTTGTTTGGTTTTAGACTTGGTTTTCATTATGGTTTTCAGATCATGCTTGATTAATGGATATGGGAATTTCTTGAGTTGAATTGTCTTGAGTTGAATTGTCTGATATAATTGTTAGTTTCAATTTATTTTTCTCTTCTTTTGAACCTTTGGAATTTTGGTTTTGAACAAAGCTTAGTTTTTGAGGTCAGAGATACAGAGATACAAATTGCATCAATTACATTGAGTTGTCTTTTACTCGGAACATTTGTTCTGCCTTCTACAAACTACACTCCCCTTTACTCTTATTCTTATTCAGTTACAGAATTTTGTTGGAAAGCTCTGAAAAAAATTGTCCACATGTTTCAGTTGTTTATAGCACTAGCAGTTACTTATTAACTCTTATGATCTTTAGTTTGTGCAAAACTATCACATGAATACTGTCCATATTATCTCCAATTGTTATGGCTTTGCAGCAAACCTAAAACATTTTGTATTATGTTAAACAAAACATCTCAGCTGTTAACCTAAAGAAATTGAGTTTCAGTCGAAACAAAAGTTGGCCGAATCTAAAGAAATTGGTTGAGACCAGCTGTAATCAATCAAAATTGAAGTTGTGCATATTTCTTCATGGTAATCTGATTATGTTAGATTACTATTCATACCTCTTGCAAAGAAGTGAATTCATGAAGTTTCATGTCATTATGTTTTCCTTGTTAAGTTTCCACTGGTCTCTTTTGTCCAAAACAGGCTATTCGAGTTAGCAAAAATATCTCATCTCAACAAATTGGTATCTCCCCTCATTTTTAGTGTCCTATATGGATGTATATGGGCCTATTATTGTCGACTAAGTGGTTGTTTATTGATAAGGAATGCTATCTTCCAAAATGATATGCTTGTCTGTAGTTTTTGTTTTGTAAGTCAGTTCCTTTATATTTGCCAGTTGTGAATAATGATGCCTACCTTATAGATCTGGCTTAAAGTTAGGCTTGATAAATTATCTTGCAGATAAGAATTTGTATGACAAGAAGCTGATATCAGTCTAGTAGACTTAATATTTAACAGAGGTTGCTTTTGTTTGACTTGCTGACATGAGCAAATCGTAAGCTTATATTTTTCCCATCATGGAAGTACAATCAGTAATTTCTACCCTTACCCTGCAAAACACCACCTTGATCCCATATTATGAAACTAAATACAAAAATAGAATGTCTTCCCAGTGTTTTGTTTCAATTAGAAGGACTGAAAAAGTAAATGGTCATGCAATGTTTGATAACAGTCAGGTTGCAATCGCATGAGTTAGCTGAACTCTAAAACATTTGGCGCTAATTCTGTACTTGCACTGTTATATGAAGGAATGGTGACACCTATGCTGGTGAGTACTTTGCGGACAAGATGCATGGATTTGGTGTTTATCGTTTTGCAAATGGGCATCGATATGAGGGAGCATGGCATGAGGGAAGAAGACAGGGTTTGGGAATGTACACATTCAGAAATGGGGAAACACAATCCGGTCATTGGCAGAATGGTGTACTCGATACTTTGAGCACCCAGAACAGCGTTAGTGGATCACCAATTGCTGTAAACCATTCCAGAGTACTCAATGCAGTTCAGGTAATGGGGTCGATTTCTTTTATAAAAGAATTGTTATCCAACACTTTTCACATCAGAAATAATAATAAAAAAAGTTTTATGCTGGTCATTTGTATCTCAGGAAGCACGAAGAGCAGCAGAGAGAGCTTATGATGTGCCGAGGGTTGATGATAGGGTGAACAAGGCTGTCGCAGCAGCCAACAAAGCAGCCAATGCAGCTAGAGTTGCAGCAGTGAAAGCTGTTCAAAAGCGAATCTCTAATAATGGTGAGGACATACCAATCCCAATTGTGTGAGACATTTGCTTTCTTGATGTTAGGTTGGTTTTGCTTTGGCTCGAGGGCAGCATTGAAGTGTTCGCGCACAGCAAATTAGGGGAGCATACATGCGAGCATCAAAAGAAATTTATCAGCATCCCTGCAATATGTTGTTTTGAGCTTTTTAGTGTTTTTAATCTTTTTTTATGGAGAGTTTGCTTTACTCGATTCCTGCTTTCGGTTACTTTCAGTTGTCGAAGATGACTGATGGAGAAGGGCAGGTTTCTTTCTATCTATCTCTCTCTTTCTTTTTTTTGCGCTTTATGAATATCTGAATATGATGAGTGCGGTCCACCTGTGCGGAACTAGTTCTGTATCTTTATCTTTGTATATGGCTGCTGTAAAGTACCGGTTCCAGGTTAAACCCCATACCAGCGAATTGTTTTGGCCATGGTGATAAAATTTCCTGATAAATGAATAAGAGCATTTTGCTTGTGGGTGAATGGTACCTTTTGTTCTTTCCTTATCATGTTACCTCGGTGGCTCGGTAACGTCTTGATACTGTTGGTGTCCATAAAAAGCTATTAAGCGTGGCATGTTCACCATTAATTATCCTCGTACTGGAGGTTTCGCATTGGCCTATCAAAGCAGGCACCGGATTTTGCCGATCTTATGCATCTCTCTTCAACCATGGTTTCCCACCAGCTGTGATTCAAGGTTCTTCCTGACCTTACTTCTTGGTGCACCTAAAATAAATTTTTAAATCGGGCACATATTGATTGCAATGAGCATACATGGTCAAAACAAGATAATCAATCAATCGAACATGTTAAGTAGATCTTCCAGATGTTTTTCTTCCCCTGCTTTTGGGGAGTGGATTTTTGTACCCACAACGTGGGACGGGCACTGCTCTGCTGAGCAACGCGCCCCATCTAAAGTGCATCATTCCCCGCAAGACTAGATGTTACTATAGAGTACCCCCTATATCAAATTGTAGTTGCATGGAACAACAGTATGGAACCAATCAAGATACAGCCAACTACAATTATACTAAGAAGAGAGGAAAACAAATGAAATTAAGGTATCATGTTAGCCAACTTCAAAATCTTTTCTTAATCTAGCTTGAACTTTAAACGTTGTAGACCTAAGTCCCCCAGATGGGCTCCTCGGGAATCAAGAAAATACTCTGAAACATAGTAACCTGGAGCTATCGGCTATTTTTTACATTAGGCCAACACAAGAAATTAGGCATCCCAACAGCTAAATTAATAAATAGAGCTTTAAAGCAGGGAATTAATCTCTTTCAAAGAAATTAAGCTTCAGAACAACCTCACAAAAGCAGCAAACCAAAATCAGTCTCTAGTTCGAATGTTCATCTTAAACTGAAATTACTGAATAATATTCCTTATTCAAATATCTGTATGGTTGTTTCAACTCTCTGTCTGCTCCCGCAGCCTCCTGATTGTGCTCCGAACAGTTACAGCACTGGCAGTGCTGAAAAGCAGTAACAGTTGATTTTTCAGCAGCATAATATATAAATATATATAGTCGAATGCATGTGGACTGGTGAAGAGAACAAGATCTTACTTCAGTGTATAGGCACCACCAGCTTTCACTTTGCCACAATCCTTGCACCCCCAAATCCCAACAGCTTTCCTTTTGACAGCGTACTGTATGGTAATACCCAAACATATTCAGTATCGTTACTGGCAAGTAATGCGACTCGAAGCTAAACAGTCCGAAAATTACCATACCTTGCCACAAAACTCGCAGAAATACTTTGCGTGTTGGCTGACCTCCATTTTCTTGATCTGCTTCCTTAAACTTGCACCATATCGGGTACCTGAAACATTGACAACATCAGCACTCGCAACCTTCAAAAAATAACGAAAAATGAAAAATCTAGAATTCTTTTCACCCTTTCTTGTAAATGAGGGTTCTATCAATGGAGGCCATCCCCATACTCACCATATTTCCCGACAATTCCTGCCTTCTTCGTACGCTTCGTCTGAGCTCACAATAAACATGTAATAGATTAGGTGGTCAAACATGGTTTATCAAATCCTTGTTTAATTAAAAATTGGCAACTTTAGAATATCAACTGAAATGTAGTTGGTCTAGACAAGAAAATCATAAAATATCATTAAAAAGACAAAGGGAGCAAAATGGTCCTCTCCAATGCAAGCTTGCCAAGATAAAGTTTTCAAGAACGGGAACCCTGATGGCCAGGCATAATTACCCAATTATTCATGACACTACCGGCACACCATTTGAATACTAGCTCAAACATTGGAAAGATGATAAAAGGTCATCAGCAACGATCTACACAGTTGTATAATATAATCAATTCTTCCAGATGAAGTATTAGGTTTTCGATTCTCTTTAGTCAGACTACTCTTCTTTGGAAAGGGCTGCCTCATCCACTATAAAAGAAATACTTTTAGGGTGTTAGCTAATCAGTTATTTTCAGGCAACTCAGGTGTCTTTTCTTAAGGCAGACAGCTGTTTGTACATCCATCTAGCTATGCAAGTAGTTGTTTTTGAGCTAATTTTTAGGCCTCATTTTTTTTCCTATAGCTTTGGCTCAATTTGTTGTTTTTTAAATGTTTCCATAAGCGGATCAAGCTGTATCAATGTCTTAGACTTATAAGTCATGATGAAATGACCAAGTAGGGCTTTTCCCATTTTATTTTACCTAAAGAACTAGGAAAGATACTAGTTTATGTGAATTTTCCTCCGTGATACGAGTCTTCTACACCCTCTTGCTTATGCTCATATTGAAGTGTGCACATTACAAACATGAATCTTTTACATCTTCTTGAACATGCACAGAAATAGCAATCAAGTAAAATACTCCTATTCTGAAATGTTGCTTTTACGAATCCTATTACTTCCACCAATACCGCCGAAGATGTTCCAATGTGTTGGTTAACCTGAAATGTCAAACTACCTCAAACTGCATGGCAAAAATATATTGGTACAAAGGATGACATGTTGGCTCATTTGGTTATTTCTTCAATATATTTCTGAGAAGGATGACTTGGATATAGATGGCGACATTATAAAGACATTCTATAGGAAAATAATTCAACCCCATTTTGTATATGTTTTGGCAAATTTTGCTTTTAGAAGACACCAAACCTATGCTTTCCAGTAGTTGTTAGATCTAGGAGAAAGTGCAAGAGCAGATGCATGCATGGGTTCAAGGAAGATTTCTTGATATTTTAAAAAACGTTTTAATAAGGAAGCACTTAGGAAGCGGGAGTGTTACCCTAGATAAAAGATTCCAACTGCTAAGTGCCTAAAATGGGTACTTGGTGTTGAACCTCTTGAAGATGACAGCAAAAAGACATTCATATTCCTTTACACTCCAAAACATGGCTTTTCAGATTAATATGTGCGCTTGCAAAGGATGTAGTTATTGTAAGTAATCTAGCATAGCCACCTTATAAAGCTAAATTTCAAATCTTCTCAAGGCCAACAGTTTCAACACATAGGCATTGCATTAGTACATGTTAGCTCAAGTTCACAAGTATCAATCAGATCCCAAATATAGCCAAACATACTTTACTAGATCTGTACTTTTTAAGCATAGATGGCGTTAATTGCACTAACTAGAGAGAAAACTAGACCTACTAAAGTATGATGGCTCGACCCATTGAATGATGACTATATCAGCTATTCTGATATTTAAATTCGATATAGATTAATTCGATATAGATTAAATTGTACAAGCGGATTGATTTTTTTTATTTCCTTAGACCACGCAAGGCAAGAATTTGTCGATATTTCCGATTTAATCTTCTTGTTACTGGATACTTCATAGGAATAAATCGCTATTCTTTTCCGCTACATATAAAAGTTGATTTCAAAAATTGATTTTTCAATATCTTTCCTTACAATTTTGAGTTACCTCTTACAGTTCTAGACTGCATTACTAAGTACATGGAAAGGTGAGATGCTTATCACCACTAAATTTTCCAAATCATTAACTTGTTGGAAACTTATTTACTTTGCCTTGCACTGATCCGTAATCATGAAGGTGAATTGGCTACATGGTTTGAATAATATTACCAAATTCAACACCAAAGAACCATCTAAGACTAAGATCAGTTCCAAGTGAATCAAAATTTAGAGAGGTCTAGCAAAGTCTGTATGTCCAAAAACAATCATGTTGCACAGGTCGTCCCAGAAAAATCCATGACATGCAACCTATTAAAGCACAAAAAGGAGACAATGAGTACCAATTTGATTGTATTTGGGAATTTTATTGGCTTATTAGCACCAAACATGGGTTCAATAGGTAGTCTAGAACATGTCCCATAGCATGCAGTACACAAGCAAGGAACTTATCTGATTTTGGGACTAGAAATGAGCAAGAGAGTTGGTTATGAAACCACAAAGAAGAGTTGGTCTTACTCCAACCTTATTCTCAGTTGCTTCAAGATCCACTTAAGGACAGGAATTCTTTCATGACAAGAAGAGGAAGAAAGACAAAAAGCTACACCATGGTTGACATTTTCTATTCAACCAAAAACCTACCTTCAAGGAACTAGGTGTTAGAAGTGTAAGGCATTTAATAGCCAAATTAAAAACCTAAAAAAGCCCAAAGCCAAAAGTTCTCTATGAGCTTGATGTGGTTGATTGCTCGTAGATGTGCAGTCAACTGGTTGACTTAATTAAAGTCAAAACATTCCACATCAGCATCACGTCCATATGTTTATATGGTCCACCTAAGCAGCAGAAATTAGACTAGTGACGTCAAATTTACATAATTACCCATATCTCCTTGGAGACCTTATGGCCATCTTAGGTTGCTAGATAGCCAACCAAGGGGTCGATAACATTAGGTATCAACATCTACCACTTAACCAATTAACCATGAAGCTAAAAAATTGTCAGTTGTTGTTCGCTTAGCCAGTCATTTTTGCTAATGTTTGGTTTAGAAATGCATGGATTAGGTAGTTAAGTGCCACTTTTGGGGTTATTTGAACAAAAGAAGGCAGCATTAAGGAAGGTTAAAAGGTGATAGAAGGGTAAATTGAGAAGAACAATATGAAGGGAGGGAGCTCAACTACATGGTTAAAGTTAGACCCGTCCAAAATAGCTTTAACCGGGTTGAGTGGGCAAGTGGATGTTGACTGGCCAACTTTAACCACCCAAAAATTGGCAATTTTTGGCTAATTGACAAACCAACCACCACTTAACCGGGTTTTTAGGAAACCAAACAGGGCCTAAAATGTTTATTGGAATATAAAAACCAAAGATGGTGCTTGAAATATCACAGACTTCGTGAACCTTAGCACCTGGATCTTCATGTTAGCAAAATTCACCAGACTATGTGCAAAGTGTAGCAAGCCACCAGCCATAAATAAAATATGGTCACTACGCACTTTGAACAACTGCTCCGACAGACATTTCTTGATGAACATCCAATTGGTCCTTTTGTGTCCTCTTTAAATCTAAATTACTCTCCTCCATGTACTATAACGTAAACCCAGCCACTGCATCATATCTTGTATCGAAGATCGAAGATCACCATGTAATTTCTACACGAGAGGTGATAATTAAAGGTCGTTACACCGCCCACTAAAAGATTTACCTTTAAGCTAACCACGAGAATTCAGCAATAGGGTTTCATATCTCTTTTAACTCCCCCAATCGGATATGGCCCGGAGATCTCTAAGCTCTGGTTCCGTCACTAATTTTTTATCTCACTCCGCATCTCAACGTTGCATATATAGAGTATGTGATTAATATTTAAACTCGCCTCTTAGGAGACTTCCGACAAAATATTTAAACCCTACGAAACAACAGAGTAGATCGAATCGGTAGAAAATGGCAACAAAAGTTCATCAAAATGATTCGGATGATTAATCCATCGATTAGTCTAGAGAGTAAACAACAGGAAGATTTAAAAAAGATAAAAGAGTTGGGAGAATGGAAGGCGTACCATCTTGCCGAGAGCCGCAAGGAGATTCTGAAACCCTAGACGTAATCGAAGCTCCCGCACTCTCTCCCAACCCCCAGTTTTCGGATTTATTGGATCAAAAGATGGGCTGCGGGCCAAGTTCTCGGCGCCATTACATACCCATTAGATGGGCTTAGTCTGAAAACGCTGGCCCAGCCTTTTTGCTTGCACGTTTGGTTTGGTTTGTGGGCTGAACGGGAGCCCACTTCGCGCAACTACTTCTCTGGGCCAAAACCACTGGATCATATCTCGTCAGCTCCACTTGAGGCCAACCAAAGGCCTGAAATGGGCTTCGTTTTATCAAATTGAGTTCGAACGCCCAGTTACGGCAACCAAACAGGCCTTTTACGAGTCCAGTTGTCGCCAAGGATGTAACTTCTATAAACTTTCTGAAAGTAAAAGTTGTCATCTTAAAGTTCATTTGGTAATGCTATTGGAATCAACATGAGCTCAAAACATCAACAACAACCAGCTTTTGACAAACCATGGTCCTGCTATCGGATGAAGGTTGTAGATATTTGATGTTCTTCTATGTACTTTGCAAATTTGTTAGAATAGCAGTTGGCTTGGCTGTTATGCAGTCATATAGTTTCCAATTTATTAGGAAATATCTCGTAAGAGAGGAAGAGGTGAAAAACCTTGTATATTGAATTATTAATAGATCCTAACTTCGTAATATTTTAATATAATTATGTTACTAAATCAATGATGAACTTCATTCATTATCTGTTCATGTCTTGTTTTCGAGCAAAACCTCGCTCATCATATGGTAAAGGCCATTAAATAGTTACATGGTCATGGTTTGGAAACATGGAAATTGGGTTCTAATATAAGAAACAAACTGCAAAGGGACCTAGTATTAAGTTTTTCTTTCCTATTTAATATGGTGACCCTAGAATGAGTTGGTGGTTATTATATGAAAATATGAAATATGGGTCTTAATTTAATCGATAAAGTAGAAAGGGGTCTCTTATTGATTTTTAGTTTTCTTGTTTTATGTGGCGACAATAAAATTTTCTATGGTCAATATATGAAAACATAAAATTTGAGTCTTAGTATAACTGATAAATGATTGATGAATCTAACGTGAAATTACACTTCTCATTTTGTCATTGTTGCATATAAATACAAAATTTCAGTCTTACTATAATAAATGAAATATGGATGGATCTATGATTAAATCTCATCTCCTATATTTCATACAATGATCACAAAACACTATATTAAAAATGCAAAATTTAGACCTTATTTTATTCATTTTTTTTATAAATGATGATAGAATAGTTTTGTGATCGTCATGTTTATCTCCCTATATTGGAACATAAAATTTGGGTTATGATGAAAAGAATAAATCAGAATCTGTTCCAAAATTTTATTTCTCTTGTTTGATAAATTTTCTAAGAATAATTGTATAGGTTATTGTACTAGAAACATGAAATTTAGTCATTGTGATAGAACTGAAAAGAGTTTGCAAGCAGATTTTATTTCCAATATTTCATATAGTGATTGCATAATCAAAAAACTACTAAGGAATATATCATGAAATTCATTTTTTTATGTTTAGAAAATGACTGTGCCATGGTTTTATAGTTGGTATATACGAACACGGAATTTGGGTCTTAATATAGCCGATTAACTATAAAGGAATTTATCATTAAATCTTATTTCCTATATCTCATGTAGCCACTGTCCGACATGAAAGTCAATGACATTATTCTTTGATCACCATATGGAATCATGAAACTTGAACATTGTTATAATTAATGAACTATAGAGGATTTTGTAATCAAACGTTACTTTCCATATTTGATATAGTGACCACGGAATGGTCTTGCTGTCACTATGAGGAGAAATAAAATTTAAACCTTAATATAACTACTAATTTATAGAGAGGCTTATTATTACGTTTTATTTATCATGTTTCATATAATGACCATAAAACCTTTCTATGATCGCTATTTGGAAGCACTTTAAACAACTGCTAATATAAGTTTGGAAAATTTTTATAATTAAGCTACGAACTATTGTAGCTTTTGATTATATTCTCTCTTTTACATGTACATTCAGATATACACTTTTACTAGTTTACTAAACAATCCATAGTAGTCAAAGTACAAAAATGGTTTTGATATCTATATTTTGATAATTATTATGCTTCGTTCATTACAAAACTCATTTAATTTGCCTTCAATAGGCTAGTTTTTATTGTGTCCACAGATTTCCTAATTATAATAGCTGGACCTATCTACTTCAATGGCTATTAGAAAAAAACAGTCATTGATGTTACTTGAGATCACTAACTAATTGTAACTATATAGGATGGAGAAACTATATTTTCCTGCCACCAACAGATTACACCTAGGGTGTCAACAAATTGAGTTTGGGTCAGGATGGCTATATCCAAATCCAAATCTAAAATATATTTGCTAGATTCTAAACAGAAAATCAAAATTTAAATAAAACACTATATCCATATTCAATACTGAACGTGAAAAATGTTGGGTTATTGGGTCGAGTTTCAAGTAGAAATTGAGTATAAGTTATATATTACCATACTTTCGAACTATTTCTTCAATACATTCAATGCACCTAATTTGCAACCTCAAGAACAGTAAAACATGAAAAATAATGATATGGAAATATAAAAAATTGTACATGAAATAAGGTATATATTCAAATATTACTTTTGTTACCTAAACAATGATTTAATCAAAGAAAACGTAAAGAATCTAGAGAATGTAAAAGATCCTACAACAACCAAGCTCAATATCAATTTTTAAATCATAATAAATATATTGTATAAAAACTATCACAAATGACATGGATAGAAATTTAGTAGAATGAAAAGACTTACACTTTTACTTCTTTCTGTTAGATTTTTTTTTTCTTTTATGATTAAAAACAAAAATTGATACATATATGCAAAGATACGCATGTATCTATATATTTATGCATTATGTAGACCTATGTGAAATGTAGTCTAATATGTGCGCAGGTGCATGTATGTATATATACTAAGATATAGGTATATATTTATACATGTATTTGTGCATGCATATAACCAAGTCAGAGTTTTGGTTTTTGAGTTTGAATTTATCTAAACATAAACCTGATAAGACTTCAAGTTTAATTTCGAAATCCAATCTAATGAAGTAGCTAATTGGATTTATTTTCATACTCAGAGCTAGCGAGTTATTAGCCTCCACTGGAACTTAACACTTCCCTTCAACTATCTCTTAACATAAATATTTGGTGAATTAGTGTGAACAATATTGATCTAAGCTAAAACAATAGGAAGGGGAAACCAACCCAACCCTAGGCATGGTACAGGTCAAAGCACACGTCGGCGAAAGACCGTTTCGATGGATTCGGGTTAACTCCTTTTCCGCGTCTCGCTACGATATCTCGCGGGACTGGATACCAAGATGACCGCCACGATCTTGCCCGTCCATCAAATTAAAAGCCGATAAATCAATTTGGTATATTCCCGAGAAACATCTTATTCGATAAGATCCTCCTCAGGACCAGAAGAACACCATCCCCAAGATAAAAAACCAACGCGTCAAAAGATCCAAAAAATAAAAATAAAAAAACCCTTGCCCTCTGTTATCAAAAAACAAAAAACCCTCCTCCTCCTCCTCCTCCTCCTCCTCCGCGAGAACAGCTTTAACCAAGCTATACCAGCGCGGTCGCCTACGATCGATCGCAGCCGTCTGTTCCTCAATGATGATGCTGGTGGACTGCTCCGGTTGCCGGACGCCGCTTCAGCTGCCGCCGGGGGCCACATCCATACGCTGCGCCCTCTGCCAGACCGTTACCCACGTCGCCGACCCCCGCGAGATCCCCCCTCCGGCCGCCACATCCTCCTCCGCCTACGGCGGCAGCTACGGCCCGCCAGCGCCGCCGGGGCTGCACGGGACTCCGTGGGGCCCGCCGCCGTCGCCGCACGGGCGGAAGAAGGCGGTGATTGTCGGGATCTCGTATCGCTACTCGCGGCACGAGCTCAAGGGCTGCATCAACGACGCCAGGTGCATGCGCTACCTCCTCGTCAACCGCTTCCACTTCCCCGACGCCTCCATCATCATGCTCACCGGTAATTTCCTCTCTCCGTCGTTAAATCTTGTTTCGAATTTTGTCGGAATTGTGTCGGATCTTGATCGATTTAACGATTGGCTCGATCGTGTATTGATTGCCAGTGGATCAGCATTGTCAAAATTGGATTTTTAACTTGTTTGCGCGATTCATCCTTCAAATTCAAACTGCAAACTCTTCTGAACTATGTTGTTCATGCATGCGTGCTTGTCTTCTGTGCTTCCAAAAAATTTTTTGACCACTTGGATAATATATGATTTGTGGCATCATTGGTATCTCCTTTCCTTAGAACCAAAGTCCTAAGAAGTCTCTTGTTGGATTTCAGAAGAAGAAACCGATCCATACAAAATTCCGACGAAACAAAACATTAGGATGGCTATGTATTGGCTTGTGCAAGGTTGTCAGCCAGGAGATTCGTTGGTGTTCCACTATTCTGGGCATGGTTCACAACAGAGGAGCTATCATGCAGACGAGGTTGATGGATATGATGAAACCCTATGCCCGCTGGACTTTGAAACTCAAGGAATGATTGTCGATGATGAAATCAATGCTTCCATCGTCAGACCCCTTCCTCATGGGGTTAGGCTTCATGCTATAATAGATGCTTGCCACAGTGGTACTGTTCTTGATTTACCATTCCTATGCAGAATGAAGAGGTAAATAATCTATTACAATTGCTTCATGATTATATTCTTTTTGTGATTGCGAAAAGTTTTTCATTAGTGGCGTGTTACAACACACATAACAAAGTCTAGCATGCTTCCTCGATGAAAAGGAATATGATTTTTTGAGAGAAATTTCAAAGAAAGCTTTATTGATTGATTTATAACCGAGTACAGTGAGAGGGTTCCTAAAATCGATAGGATTTTCCTAATTTTTATAGATATTGTTTATATAAAGAAAATAAAAAGATAAATATCAAATAAATAGCAATTTGGACTGCTATCTCATCTAACATGAGAAGGAAAAACATGAAAGTTTAACTAAAAATAAGGAAAACTCATCCTTAAATCAATGGACTGCGGAGGATGGCATTTTCATAATATCTGAAACTTTGTCAGTTATGATACATCTTTGTTAAATCAGTCGAATTTCTGTCATCTGACCAGTTTTGAATGATTCAAGATGCTTTCAAAAGCTTACTTGATACTGGATGTATTACAACCAGTTCATCAAAAAATAATGCTGATGCTAAAGAAGCTTCCTTTTGGACTTATGTACACAAAGCTGCCTTTTTTTTTTTCACTTCAACTTTATTTAATCTTCAAAACTTAGCTCGTTTGGTGAAGCTTCCTTTTGGACTGATATCTATAAAGCTTCTTTTTTCACAGCAGATTGAGTTAAGCTTCAAAAATTAGCTCCATTGGACACCTGTGAGTGAAGTATCATTTTGTATCCTTTTGTAGTGTCGTACTAGAAATCTGGTGGCTGACCAGAGTGTGTTCCATCCCACCTGTAGATCTTAGCATGAATCTCAAGGAACCAGCCTTCAAGTTTGTTTAAACACAGCTTTCCATGTAGCCGTGATAACCTCTTGAGCTTCAGCAGCCTTCCATCACACATGTTACCCTTACGAGACCTACTTTCAATGCTTGGGTTCCTGGTTCAGACACGTGGCAGGTGTGTGGTCCTTCGACTGCACCATCTTTTGTGTTTGCCACCAAGAAATCCAGTTGGAAATCCAATTGCAGATCTACTTGTATTGCTGTCAGGAAAACCCATTATATCAAGTTCTTATGTTGACTATGAACCCAATTTTGCCTACTAGTAACCCAGCTCCTCAGAGCTCTTTTTCCACTTATTCTTTGATGTCTTCCTGTTCGATTAAGAATCAAATTTGATCTGATTTCCTGCAGTTAAACCTGTTAAAACCTTGCTTTTCACTTAATCCCGTTTGACCCAATATAGAAGCCACCTAGCCACTAAAACCGTATTCCACTATTGCCACTTTCAGAAATCTCTGCCATGTCCCTTGAAACTGAGGTTTTTTTAAGCAAACACTCATGATATATTTCTAATATCCCTTGCCTTATTCTTGTAAACACTAATTTATGGATTACGTTGAGTGATATAATAGTAGGTGGATCCTTCTAAAGTTAGCCATGATTTAGTGAGTCCAAGCTAATAGATTTTGTTATGTAGATAAGTTTGAAATATGAATCTTGAGCCTTTAGTAATGGACACAACGATGGTCTTTCTAGCCTTAGAAGGTAAATTTTTAATAAGGGGCGAGGGGCGCTTAACTAATTGACAATGATGTACACCAGTTTAAGTGTCCAAGCACCCATAAGAGCTTCAGTAGTATTACTTTTTTTGGTTTACTCTGATGTCCCCATATCACTACAAGAACCCAATTAAGTATTTTCCTCTTTCCCTTGGTTGCCGGGGGATATAGTTTTGCTAAGCCATAAGGTTTCAGAAATTACCAATTTGTTGTAATTTTCCAGTTTTCTACAAGTTATTTAAAACTCCATTATATGTTCTTCTCCTTCCTTTTTCTTTTAAAACAAGGCTAACTCCCTTCCTTATTAACTACTTTCCAATATTCAATGATTCACCTGTTTCTAATCATGGACTCTATCAGTTTATGTTCTTGGAGATTCAATATGCAAGCTAGATTCCTCAAGTTTTTTGGTCGTGCTGTTAAATATGGGAAGTTAGATTTTTCCATCATACCCAATTTGCATATGCATCTTTGTAGGTGCAACAGAATTAAATTCAGTCATTACACGAGACATATTTCAATCTAATCATCTTATAGGGAAAATTAACGACACCATAAAGGTAAAGTTGTTTAAGAATAACATGAAACTGAAGGGTGAGAAGCTTGTACTGGAAAGTTGAAAGTCAATAATTGTGTATTATTGGTCGACACCATGCCTATTGATATCTTGCTGCTAGTACAACATTGGCAATGTGTATATACAAACTACCAAGATTGTACTATTTTGGCTTCTTGTTGATCAACAATATTGTGTCAACACCATATCCTATCAAATTCATGATACCCTTTATTTCATCTTGGTGATCATTAATTTCATTTGTATCCTTCAAGTTGTTTAGTCTTTCAGTTGGAAATGTAATGATTTAGCTAATAGATATTTTATTATCGATACAGGAATGGACAATATGGATGGGAAGACCATCGCCCAAGATCTGGTGTTTGGAAAGGTACCAATGGTGGGGAAGCCATTTCTTTTAGCGGTTGTGATGATGATCAAACTTCTGCTGATACTTCGGTAACCTCTTGTTACTTTCTCCTCCAATCGGCACTGACTAAGGTGTATCAAGTCTAAACAATTTGTTGCTCAGTTTGAAAATATTGGTTTCAGTGGAATCTTTAGCAGGACAAAGCACCAAATTTTGCCAACAACCAACATTTCTTTTTTCTCTTGAAATAATGCACTTTTGTATTATCATCATCCATATCAAGAATTTGGGCAAGGAGACAGAGTAGTGCAAACAATCGGATGTGATGGATCCAGCAGTCTATCTCATGTTCAACTGCCACATTGAAATGGACACCTGCACGGTGATAGTTCTCATGCAAAAGTTTGAATGCCATTTCAGTATCCCCAAGATCAATTTTGAATTTACAGTTTTGGCCAATATTGAAACTAGGGAAGTCCATTGGAATGCTTTTAACAACCCTTTAAGTTCAAAGCTACAATTGTAATATATATATATATATATATATATATATATATATTCTTCTGAGCCATTCGGGATGCAATGCTTCAGAATTTTTCTGAACATCATTGGTTCAGAATGTGGAGAACTGAAGCAGTCCTATTTATTCAGGCATAAGCTTCAGGCTCTTGTAACCCTTAGTTTATGAGCCCTGATCCAGTTTTATAACCAAAAAAAATAAAGAGAAAGAAAAAAGAGCTGCAGTAGTGATACTTCTTGCTCAGATGTAAGCATAGTGTTCTTTGCAATCTTTCATTTATTATCTTATCTCAGTTTTGTATTTATAAAAAAAAAGAGAAAAAAGATTATTACCAGCTCCGAAGCAGAAGAAACTTTTCATTTAATTGCTTTCACCAACTTCCATGTTTTTTAATTGGGTTTATTTTCTCATCTCATGCATCCTTTTTTTTTTTTGCAATTGATTTTTTTTTTCCTTTTCAAATTAACAAATTTCTTTAATCAACACTGCAAAGTGCTAAGGCTTCCAGTGATTCAACGAGCAGGCTCTTTCGAAGATCACCTCGACAGGTGCGATGACATTCTGCTTTATCCAAGCCATTGAACAGGGTCATGGAGCAACATATGGAAGTATACTGAATTCCATGCGATCAAGCATCCGAAGCACTGACGCAACGAGCGGAGGTCCTGTCACAACAGTCCTCACCATGTTGTTAACAGGAGGTAGTTTAAGTGGTGGTTTGAGACAGGTACTTAAAAAAATCTTCCTTCATCTGCCCTGTTGCAGGTTTAAAAATCAGCCGATTTTAGCATGGCCAGTACAAGTTCATTTATTTTGCTATATATTTTTTTAACTCATAAAAGGTTTGTTAAAATACAAGAGATTTAATCATGCGCACATGGATGTATCCATCTTGACTGACTTTGTGATAGGAGTATGCCATTTTTCCTATCAAGAATACATAATAAGGTGGTTGAATCTCACCAGTAAGGCATTGGAATAAAAAAATTGCTTTACTGTCTTGATTACTTTTGCTAAATCCACAATTTGGGGTCTGAGCTTATTATTCTTATTTGTTTTTATTATTCAACCAATTCTAGTAAATTTTGTTCCTGTATCTTTCCTTGCAGGAGCCACAGCTGACTGCTTGCGAACCATTTGATGTTTATATGAAGCCATTCTCTCTTTGATTTGCAGTTTCTTCCTCTTCTGGTGATTGTGTACAGCTAATTGCAGGAAGGGGTTTGCCATCATGGAGGGAGGCCAAATCTTTCATACATTTCCCTGTACCAATGATGGATTTGGTTTTTGAAATTCTTAAAATTGCTGAACTTTTTTGTAGATATACAATCTTATGTTTCAGCAGGGTATAATTTAACCGGTGTGATTCAGTTATTAATTTATTATTGAAACAACCTTTTCCGAAAGGGATTTCAGAAGCCTTCATAATTGATAAAAACCTCTAGCTTTACTGCATCATGCAACAAATATCATTCGAAAGGGCTTCAGGAAAACGAAAGAAACGACGAGATATAGATTCATCACATTTTCGGAATTCATGTGTCTGTTTTGTCCTAAAATGCACTCTGCGGTTAAATTTGGTCATTTCAACCTGTCTGAGAAGACTTATTTCTTTACAAAACCGGAGATAGATTTTGGTGTCCAGTTCTGTGCTACATCAGTGGGTAGTTTGTAGTAGGGTAGCTAATTAATCATGTTTTAAATATGTAAGCTTTCATGTACCAAAAATTTCATCTCATTTACTTCTAGATCTATAAAAAAAATATCTGATGGATTATGCTTTGAGCCTTTTTTTTAGCTCACCTGATGGAGCTTAATCGATTGAACTACATTGACCAAAGAAACAGCTTTCACGGCCAAGTGTGCCTGCTCCCCGTTCTCTCTTACCATGGTCAGTCTTTATGAAATAACTTCTGATGAGAAGAAAAAAAAGGGCGTCGTTAAGAGTTGAGATTCCCACAAGTGTATTATCTGATGTTGTGTGCTGCATTATATGAGACTTTTCGACACCAATTTAAGACCTGAATGCTTTGACCAAATGGCAAGTTGCCGACTGGTTCTGGTTTAGCTCGAATTGTTCAATTGAATTGTTCGACTTCTATCTCGATCATAGTTGATCCCAATAGAGTTACCTCAAGCAAACAGCTTATTGAAGTTGCAGGATACTCCTGCATATCTTCTTTATTTATTATTGCCATCTTGAGGAGTTCCTAAGTTGGCAATGTTCAAGCATGCAAAACGAAGCAGCTGAAGGAAATGTAGTTGCTGTCAATGAATTTGTAGCTCATCAAGGTTAAGAAGGTCACAGCGACAATCTTGTATATCCTAATGGTCCTGCCCTATTTGTTACTTGACAAAAATGGACTCCCAACTATGCCAAATGATCAATATTGTTGATGGAAACTCCCATTGACAGAAGGTAGCTACATCTGTTGTTTATGCATGTATATATACATATACATAGATACAAGCATACACACACACACACACATACATACACACATATATGTATGTATATACACACACACACATATATGTATGTATATATACACACGCACACACATACATACATATAAATGCCCTCTAAAAAGTTGAATGCCCTATCTCTGGATCAGACAAGGATGTTCTTCCCACTCTGCAGCAGTATCTCCTAGAGGAACACGGAGAAGAACTGTCAATTTCCCCGGGCAAAATGTGACAACCGAGGAGATGGTTCAATTTTGCTAGATTAGCATCTGAAATAATTATAGAAACAAGATAGTTGTTCTTACCTGTGCATTAAAATGACCTTATTGAATGTGATTAAAATACATAGCTGGCAAAACTGTAAGGATTCTGTATTTGGTAGAATTATTGAAGAAATTGCACTGATATACAATATAGGACTGAATGCAGTATGATGGAATCATCAAAATGTTCCATGAGCCTGTAACATCCAAAACCTATCAAGAAATGCGATTGGTTATGATCTTTCAGACCGACTTCCAGCCTTTGCTTTAAAATAGAGAACAAGCAGTCCAACTTCAGTCCAGCAACTAGTTTCCAATCAAAGCAATATCAGTTCAGGATCCTTTCCACTTTATGATAATCCTAGAGCATTAATGATCTGACCTTGCACCCTGTTTCATATATCTATTAATCAGGACTGCATTGCACTGCACTGAGTACCAAAAGCATTGAATAACTGGGAGTATGGCAATAGTTGGTTCTCCTGCTACATGAGTTGGAGAATTTCCATACTTCTCTATGAGATTCAAATCCCATGAAAAGAAGAAAATGGCCCGATGGCCTTCTCAAACATAAGACAACCTCACATCTCATGCATGAAGAAGTCTAGGAAATGGGAATATTGGTATTAAGCACCTCCACCCAGAAAACATCTGCTCATGCCACATAGTTCTCATATCACTATCTCACATCCATCATTGAAGACTTGGTAATTCCATGACCAGCAATATTATTGATTATCAATGGTTTATGTTTTAAAGGTTCACTCTTGTATAAGGATCCATAAGTAATGTGCATGAGAAATTCTATAAATAAGCTTCTTCTGGACTCTGCCGTCAAAGGTTCTGCATCCTCTTGCATGTCATGGTAGGCCCAGTCAAGTATATTCCGTGTGGCATCGTCAAAAATGAAGGAGACATGTCTAAGCTTTTCTCCCCAAATCAAGGCCCTCTTTGCCAGCCCTTGCTTGCAGAAATGAGAGAGCAGCAGGTTAACTGTAACAACATTGGGGACAAAGGCCACCTTAAGCAATTTTCCAGTTAGAATCACAGCACGATCAAGTACATCACTGCAGATACTGTTCATCACTGTATTGTAAGTAACCGTATTAGGAACAAAACCCACTGAAACAGGCTCATCTAGCACTTTCATGGCTTGGTTCATCATATGACGGCTACAGAGGCTGTGAATCCATATGTTATATGTGAAGGTATCTGGTTCAAACCCTCTGAAGACATCTTATTCACAAAGCCCATCGCATTCACCATATCAAAAGCCCTACAGTAAAAGCTGATAAAAGTATTGTAAGTTACGACATCCGGAGTTAATCCTACAGAACCCATTAATAATTATATTGGTTGTGAATATATCAGGAACAAGGCCATTCTGCCTCATCTCCCTCTCCAATTTCAATGCCTCAGCTACATTACCAGCCCTACAAAATCCAGAAATCAAAGAGTTGTATGTGAAATTGTTGGGAATCAATCCTCTCCTACACAATTCATGGAAAGCTTCATATGCCTCTTCCATGTAATGAGCTCTGCAGAGGCCATTAATGTAAGCCGAAAAGCCAATGACATCAGGACGGAGCCCTTGCTTCTCCATTGTCATTCCAACACCTCAAAGCAGCGGCTGTATTGCCCATTCTGAAACACCCATCTAAATAGATTGTGAAAAAAGATGTACTCACACTATAAGCCTTTCTCTACCATCTTATCTAGGAGCACCCTGGCATCATCCAACCTCCCTCTCTTGCACAGGCACATGAGCAAGGAGTTGCAAGTGGATGGTGAGGGTGCAAAACCAACCTCCACCATAATATGATATAAATCAAAAGCTTCTTCTTCCAATCCCTCCTTGCTATGACCAGTGATAACAGAGTTAAATCCTGCAACACTCACTGCCATACCCTCCTCAACAGCATGCTGCAAAAGCTCCCGGGCATCATCCAACCACCCGTCCCAACAGAGCCTTGAAACCAACATGTCCAGCATTGGCCCTTCCAGGAGCTCCTCTGGTTTAAAAACAAATTCCAAAGAATGCTCATCTTCACTTTCCCAATCCTTGTGGAACTTACACTGCCCCGCAGCAAGAATGTTTAAGGTGTAGCAATCAGGGGTCAGTCCGTTCTCCCTCATCTCTCTACAGACTGCATTCGCCTTATCAATTTGCCATGCCTTCACATACCCATTGACTAGAACATTATAAGTAATTGTGTTAGATTCAAGGCCCTCTTCTTCCATACCATCAAAAGGCCTTTTTTGCTTCCTCCATTCTTCCCTCCTGGCACAAAGCATCAATAAGTATATTGTAAGTAACAACATTTGGAGCACAACCAGAGTCAAGCATTGAATCAAACAACTCAAAGGCATCGGAGGACCGCCCAGACACACAATGTGCCTTGAACAAGATATTGTAGCTGCATGCGTCAAGCTCACAATGAAATCTTTGCATCACCTGGAGGGCCTTCTAAATAAATCTTTGCATCATCTGGAGGTTTTTTTTTCATGAATACCTTCTAAAAATTAAAATTTAGCTGAATATTTTTTTAAAATTTATATTTATTTATGTATCTTTATAAAATACTATTTATTTACAAATTTATTTAATATAATAATTTTTCTAATGCTGTTAATAAAAATTATATTAATTTTGATTAAAAATAAAATAAAATTTTAAAATTATTTTTTTGTTCTCCATCACGATCGTCCTATAATTTAAAATCTTTAAAAATAATACTTCGTTTTGCACTCATTAAAAATATTTTAGTTATTTTAATTTAAAACCGTTAATTTTTTTAATGGCATTAGGTGATGTAGGGTATATATGTAAAAATAACGATAAAAAAAGTAGAATAGCAGAACAAATGTTTTACGAGAGTATACATGCAAATATCAATTTTAGAAGAATATTTATATAAAATTCAAAATTTAGACAGTATTCATGTAAAAAAAAAATTATTGTATTACAGTTGGAAAGTTACATCTCGCTAAATCTGTTCACTGTAGATATGTCATATGAACCAACCCAATTCTTTTTAAGCAAAAAAAAAAGAAGAAAAAAACCCAATTCTTGACTAAATGTAAACGGAGTATAGGTTAAAATGTAGACCAAACCCTCCAATAGATCTAGTTTGGGTTTGAAGAGGAAAGATCTGCTTTGGGTTTAGAGAGTTGCCTGCAACCAAACTCATACCACTCCAGTGTGATATATATTGGGTTGGCCATGTCTAAGGCTAAGCCTGATTATAGGGGTTAAGCTTGGATCTTTCGTGTTTTGATGCTACATAGGCCCAAGCAACTCTGAAAAAGACAACAATGACCCAACCTAGCCTAAAAATATCAAATATATTTATATACACATGTATGTTTTTATAATAAAAGGATTATCAATTCATTGGTGATGGGTGGTTCTCAAACCATCACCGGAGCACCTTAGATCACCAACCAAGAATGATCTCTTGTAGGATCATTGATTATGCTTTTCCTATGAAATATTTGTGACGTTGCCTGATTGGATTGCCTATAAAGGCTACGTGGCAATTAGCTCAATCACCTTATATATTTTTTTTTTCGACAAGATTTTTAGATAATTTCGAGCTCCATGAGAGAGGTTGTTGTAAAACTCCGGCCAGCTCATAAATCAGCAAACATAGGCTTCAATATTAAATCTCCGGTGACAATTAATTAAAAAAAACCTACAAGAGGTTTTGCCCCGACTCCTATTGTCATATACTATGACCCTTTTTAAATTTTTCCAATGATATACGCAATAATTTTCTATGATATAGAGAAATAATACTTCAAGCTCTCATTGCCAATTATAATCATGGTAGGAATATGTTATTGGGTCAAGTAAAACTCGATTATAGGAAATAATAAATTTTTCAAGCTATATCAGGAGTTTTTTAAATATTGTGGAAACTCCAAGGCTATTAAGCTGCAATACTATTAATCGGTGCTTAATTGAATAAACGCACTGGGAAAATGTTAGTCTTCTAAAATCCGAATCGTTTGATTGGCCATCTCTCTATCTGACGGTGAAGATTCCGTATTAGTGATCGTACGGACCAAGTCGCGCCAAGAAGAATTTAATCCCATATCGCTCAAGAACATCAATAGATTGCCTTCATCAAAGTAGTCGCAAGCTCTCAAGTTGTCTCTTCGGAGACATCCGATAAAATTGGAACGATACAGAGAAGATTAGCATGGCCCCTGCGCAAGGATGACACGCATAAATCGAGAAATGGTCCAAATTTTTTTTTCTGCTCCTGCTTCGTGCAATTTATACCCTGGTTTAGGGCTTTTAATTTGCTTCTTCCTTCCCATCTCTTTTGTGTGATTTATACCACGTATTGAAGACGTCAGATGATGTTGCAAACCCTAGATCTTGCCTGCTTTCATGCTTTTTTTTTTTTCTCCTTCTCCTGCTTCGTGCAATTTATACGAGGTGTGAAGACATCAGGTAATATTGCAAACCCTAAATGTCTCCCCTGCTTGCGTGCTTTTAGTTTTCTTCTTCCTTCCCATCTCTTTTGTGCGATTTATACCGCGCATTCAAGACGTCAGATGATGTTGCAAACCCTAGATCTTGCCTGCTTTAATGCCTTTAATTTCCAATTAAAACGATGCTGCAAACCCTAGAATTTCATGTGCTTTGTACTTTTTCCAAATATTAGTATCTGTTCTAATTCATCTCTGGATATCTAGCTTCTGTTCTTTCAATTTTCATCGTCATGGTAATTTGATGTGCTTTTTTCTCCACTCTTTTGATATATTACCCATGATCAGCAGTAGAACTTCATTGGAGCACCGACAATTTTTTTTTTAAATTCATTTCTGAATATCTTGCTTCAGTGTTCCATTCGTTCGTCCATGCTTAGAATCCTCTTTATGCCGTTTTGGGTGATAACTGTGGATGCGAAGATTTGTATTTTTAAAGATTTGACACCTTATTGTTGGGTTCGATTTTGAAATCTGTCAACATTTTAGAAATTTGCAATCTTATAACATGGCATTTGCCTCCTCTGCCACTTCGATCGAGCATTTGGCCTTATCTTTTATCCTCTTTGGCATGGAGGGCTAGCAGCTAGCTGTCATTTCTTCTTACTGGATAGATGGTTGTATAGGTGAACTGATATGCTTGAATAGAAATTTGACTTAGAATGGAAAATTAACTAAACAATCTTCTATAATGTGATCACAGCCCACTGAAATATATGCTTCAGTTGAAACAGATTAATTGTTGCCTTGGATATGTAGATTGCTAAAAATTTACAATGGGTATGACTTGATTGAGAAATGTGAAGTGGGGCTTGTGACTCCAATAAATGATGCTTGCTCAGAAACACATTACTTGATTTACAGATTCATCTACATTTTAAAGCAGTAGGTTTAGGAATATGGTTCAGAATTTTATAAGACTTGATTCAAGACCCTCCAGAATTTTATAAGACTTAATAGACTGTTTATTAAAGGATGTGATTTTTCTTACGATGGCATAGAGTAAAAAAGTAATCATTTAGCTGCACAATTTATCAGAGAAATTTCTTGTGGTTATTCTGGAAAAACAAGAAGGTTATTCCATGTCAGTTTGGTGACATTTCTTTGTCAGATTTATATATCACTTGAGGCTTGTGCTAATTGTTTACATGGTTTTGTAGTTCATTCATACTCTGACATAATTGTGTTAGAGGTATAAGTTGGAGAATATTTAATTTGACACCTGTGATGAATTGGTCTTCTTTTTTTCTGACAAATGAACTGTTCGTAGGGGCAGAATGTTTAGCCTAGCATGATGTAGAGAGAGTTCATGATAGATGGAATCTTTAGTAGCAAGAATCCTTGCACTCATCGAATGCATAGAGGACAGTTGCTCTGAGTGGATAATACTGAGTGGAAAACATAGAAAGTCCATGAATTTAATTTGTCTTTATTATTTTTTCTTTTCTGTCATGTACGAAATGAGAATATATCATAATTTGATGCAGATGAAGATGCATGACTTATATGAGAGGGAGACTGCAGATAATGCAGCTTACTTGAATAGTTGGCAAAGTTTAGTGTTTAGTGACTTTTGTCAGATGAGATATGAGGCGTTAACAATCAGTTTTCAACTCTGAGGATGTTATGAACGATTGTTTGCAAGCTTTTATCAATTGATATTAGAAAAATGGGAAAACAATGCGGTTATCCTCGAGTAGCTCAACACAATAACGGATTTTGGCTGAAAGAAGAGGAAAATCTTCAGCCATCCATGTCACATAAATATCTAAAATGGTAGAATTTGGTAATTTTCAAAGCAAAGGGGTTCCAGGAAGTCATGCGCAGGTCCAATTTATATTAGTTTTGGAAGCTCAGACACACTAAGAGAGCTGACGGTGCAATGTATGAAAAAGGTGAAGTGATGAAGGAAGAAAAGTCACTAAAATATGAGATAAGGAAGAAAAGCCACTAAAATATGAGATGAGTTCTTTTGGTGACATAAGGTCTGTTTTTGTTAAGCAGACATAGAAATCATTTAGGTTGTTCAATCTTGATTCCCTTACAAGGCTGAGCCTGGAAGAGATTGTTCGGATCATACTGGTTGAAATCATCAGCATGATTCATACATGCCACATTATCACATCATGATATTGCAGGTCCATCTATTGGCACTGTTGACAAAATGAGCACTAATAACCTTTGTCATGACTAAATCAATCGGTACTGTTGGGGGAAAATGTCGCTACGCCCGACCGAGCAGACCCCCTCCGAGCAGGGGCCGACCGAGCAGACCTCCTCCGAGCAGGGGCCGACCGAGCAGGCCCCCTCCGACCCGGAAGCAGCCGAACGGTTCCATCAACCCGAAGACGCCCGACTTACGCGTTGAGGTCACATTCCCCTCCTGCGGCGCGACCGAAAGACCACACTTTGTCCTCGTCAACAATTAATGTGTATGGCCCCTGCAGGCACTCAGCTCACTCAACAATTAAAGCGTATGGCTTCGGTTGCCTACGGACATGAAGCCTCTTACGGCAAGCCTGCTTGGCTACGAATGATGGCATGACTCCACAAGGGCTTGAGAGCTTTGGCCTAATCTCCTACAGTAACAGCATTGACTCACACGATCGAGTATTAATTTCTACTGCATGCCCAATTGTACGAAAGGCTGTTTGCCCCATCACATCACAGGTAACCTAGCCCCCTCTATAAAAGGGGAATTTCTCCATTTTGAGGGGGGGGGAGAAAAAATCCTAACTACTTCTACCTCCGTCCATACACTTGCCCTCACTGACTTGAGCGTCGGAGGGCCGGCGCCGGACAGCCCGGCCACCGGCTTTTTGTAGGTCCCCCAGAGGACGCCGCACATCGCTGGATCACCGCCGTTCGCCAAGCCCTCCCGAAGCTCCTCCTCCTCAGCTGACGGCCGCCCCCCGGCTCCAATTTCCAGCAACAGGTACGTTCCAGCAAGCTAGAACTAAACTCAGGATGGACCCATGAGAGTACAGTTTTAGTTTCAGCCTGCTGAAACCTACCCCGCAGTCTAAATCTTGATTTAGACTTGAATCAGTCTGGATCCAATGACAGCCCTGGCACTGGCACACAGTTATTAGGTGATGCATGTGAGTCTCAATGAAATTTCCTCTCCACTATATCATTATAGACTTCATGGATATGCATTTAGCAGTTGATGGATGATAGCATACTAGTTTTGTTTTGGGTTTAATGTTGTTTGCTATGGCGATGGCTCTGTCAAAATGTTATCTGGCTTAATTCTCTTGCAATATTTTTGCTACATATTTGTTAATGAAGATTTCATATTGTTAAATCATCAAATTCCATATCAACTACTAGCAACTTACAGTTTCTTTCTTTTATCTCCTTATAAATACAGGTCTTTGACTATAATTTCAATTATTTTCTGAGTGGCTCTTGGCTAACCAAGCAGTCCTTTATGCTCAAATATACTCTAGGGGTGGCATATTCCAATCTAAACGCCCAAACCTCCAAGGAAAAAATATAGCTCATTTGTTGCTCAAATTAATCAAATAGCATAGGGGCTGCACTTTGTCATCATTGTTTAGACGTATGGCAACTGTTTCCTTTTTCTATAAAAAGGGAAGAATGTTTGGTTAAGTTGGAATTTGAGGAGAGATCACAGTAAGACAGTTTAGGACAAATATACTTGATACTTTGCTGATTATTTTGGATGTTCTATGTCATATGCTTCTTTTCACTTTCATCTTTTTTTTTCTTTTACTTTTTGAGAAAGGGAGGGAGACCCGATTGTATTGTAATTATCTAGGTCCATGTACCTGAGAATGCACCACCCAAGAGTCAAACCTGGAATATCTGGTTGCTAAGTAGAGGAGTATGACCATTGGGGTAAGCCCTAGTTCATTGTCTTCATTTTCATCTTATTTTTGCTTAATTACATCTTACAGCGATATCCATGTGTACATAGATTCACATTTGTCCATTTACATGGCAGCAGCTATCTTACCCTCTGAACTCCTATCTTTACTTCCTATATAACCAACATATAGAGGTCAGAGTGCCTGGAGTCAATCTTAGGAAGTGAAAAAAATTTCCTTCCACCTTCTTCCATGCTCTTCAAAAACACCACAAAATGCCACCAATTCTCTTCAATGGAGGCAGCAGCTTGCAGAGAAGCTTTCATGTACTGTTATATGGCATATATTCAATGTGTGTATAAATTTGCTGTAATAATGTGTGTATAAATTTTAATCATGTGTTTATGGAGATCTTCCTTATGATCTAAATACTGATGGCCGTTCCGAAATGTTCGAGTCTACAGGCTTTACTCAAAAAAAGAATTTTACTGGATACTATTGCGAATACTTCAGAACTTTTACAGCATCATTATCTAATTTGCTGCAAATTATACATAAGCTAAACTGGGTGTGTTTTCAATTACCTTGTCATAGCATTTCAATTCTCCGATCCTGGGAAATCTCATTGCTCTCGGGGTAAGATGGATATCGCAGTTCCCTACAAGGGCCCATCCCCACTTGAATTTACTGAAGGTTAGTATCAGTTTTTGATTGCATACTGTTTTATCCTATTGTCATCATGAAAGATGAACTTCTAAACAATGAATATTAATAAATTGGTGGAATAATTGATTCAGTATCACAAAATGTTGAAGATTGCTTGAAGACTTAAAACGAGGTCATGTCGAAGATTGGGTTCTTCAAATGTGAGCTATGGATGTTCAGCATCGATAAAATTGGTGCATGATGTTCTACCAATGCTTTTTGGACTTAATGGAGTTAATGATCCAGGACCTCAATTAATTTTGCAAATTATGTTGGCTTTTCCATATAGCTGATCAATTGTTCTCAAGAATAGACCATGGATTGGATGGTCAGAAGAATCAAATGTGGTAACTAAGATATCACTGTCCGGTCACAAGACCTGCAGTTAAGAACTTTCCTCTGATTGGTAATTGGTTGTGAATTTGATATGGAGGATTGGTGCTCACCACAACCACATCATCAAGATGGTCGAAGAAAATCTCAGTAAAACTTCTCATGCAGCAGGATTCTGCACTGGCAGCGTGTCGCAACCTCAATAGATATACTCTGGGTTCCTCCTCCCATCTGTTGGTGTATATGATATCTGGATCCCTGCTCATTTCCTCAGGAATCCATGGTGGTAATTGTATGCTGCAAAACATTCCCATTCAGGAAATGTTGATTTTTGAGATAAGAAACAAACAAAAGCTTTAGAATCAATCTTCTGGCCAAACCATGAACAAATGATAGATTTTTGTTAGAAAAATTTCATCTACTAAGCAATCAGCTTCAGCCTTACAGTTCTGCTCAGTTTAGAAGCTGCGTTTTCTGGTTGGTAATGGTGATTAGAGTTGCTGTAAAACCTATGCCTTGAGAACCAGCACACTTCATAAGACTTCAAAGTAAGGCTCAAATAATTTTCTGTTTCATATAAATCTTATCATTATGTGCAAGGAATTGGTTTTGTAGCTGTTGTGGTTAACGAAAAATTTTCTTTCTTCACAAAGAGAAAAAAGAAATAATTTCCTTTTCTTTTCTTTCTTTTCCTTTTGAAGGGAGTCATGGTAAAATTGCTTTCTTGGGAACAATAAAAAGCCTCTAAAGTAGATGTAAGAGAGGACAGGATTTCTAATCAGTAAACCTGAAGGGGAGAAAAAAAAATATTCTCTTAGGTAACAGATAGAAATGATGGTTGAATAGTGAAGGTTGTCTAATAGAAGAGATGGTAAACAGCAAAAACGCACTGTTGACTGAGTGCCGTGGGTCAGACGGTCTTCAGCCGAAAGGAGTTATGAAGGCAGAAAAGATACAAAAAACCCAACAAAAAGCCCTGCAAGACAACCCATGGAGTGATAGCATGATGCGTGCCTTCTCAAAGGAAGCTACTCACAATGTTGAGAGAAAACATCAATATTTGAATCACCAATTGATCATCCATGGATTGTTTAGCATGAAGGGCTAGAATTGATGTTTATAATTTACCATGATGGCTCAAATTAACTAATAACTTCCTTCGAAGAACTATTAGAAGTTTTTGGATATAAAAGTATATAATTTTCTTCTTTTTTTTGTAATTGTTCCACTAAATCTAAATCACATGAATTTGTGGGAAGATATCAATTAATTCAAATGTGGCTATGTTGGTGGCTGCTGCAGTGCGACGCAGATGGCCAGATGGAGCCGGCATTGCTAAGATTTTGTGACACAGTTCTCTTAGGCAACGCCCTCATGCACTGGTCTCAGCTCTCACCATCATTTATTTGCTTCATCATCACTTAGTGAATCAATAGCACAGTTGACATAGCCCAAAGATTCAATACATTTTGATCTTCCACCAAATAAAATTAAGATGGCACGTCATTTGATTCTTTCAGTCCATTGACTCAGTCATGTGAGAGAGCATCGAGTGCAAATATTCCAGAATTGAGTATTGATCAAAAGACTTGGCCAGGTCAATGGTAGGAAACAATCCGGTGGTGTATCAAGTTTGCTGCGTTTTAGTCAGGGAGAAGACTTGACTTGAAATGCCACTGGAAGGGCTACTATTTTATTGATCCCACTCAAATATCAAGCCAAATTTTATTTGGTGGTCAGGAATTGGTGCGACGGGGCTTTGGTACCGTTCAATTTAAATGTTTGAAAATAAAAACAGGCGACAGAAGTAATACCAAAAGATCAATAGAACTACATTTCATCAACGGATTGAACCCAAAGATCTATAACAGCTATATTTATGTTTTTTTTTTTGCATTAATAAACACTTATATTTTTTGAGTATATATCTATGTTCATTTAAGGGAAGTAAACCCTAGATGTGAGCTTTAAGGAAAAGTGATTTTATTCTTTAGTCCCCACCCACTTCCAGTGCCATGGCCTGTGGTGCAGTACATGTAACTGTTGCCGCCCACCAGAGCAGCAGTGCTGCTTCTTGCGACAATTACATGACCTTACCAGCCCCCACCACCATCATCGACCTTATAGGATGATGGTGAAGGTGAAGAGAAATATCTTGTGATAATGAGAGAGAAACCTTTAAATTGAGAGGAAATTAAGGATGTGTAGTATTTTGTTCTTTGATTCAGATGACAGTTCTTATGTGAAATTAGTGTAAGCTGCCGATGTACCAAAAAAAAAAAAACCAAAAATAAATACCTATTTGGAAGAGAGACTGAGGAAAAATATATAACAACATAGTATTATAAAATTCCAATTAAATGAACCTTAGAATTGTCGAGCAAATGGTTACAAACTCATTCGAAAATATTAGGTGGAAAAATTATTAGTTGGATTAGATCTATAATGGACCTAATAAATTCATACTAGGACGTGTTGCTCTCACACATAAAAAATAATAATAATTACTATTACATGTATTGCGTTTTGATTGGACCAACCCATACATTGAATCTGATCTGAGTAATAATTTCTCCTAGCTGTCCCACTTTTTTTTGTCCATAAATGGGTCCAACTATCCCACCCTTTTTGTCCACAAATGGGTCCGACCATCATGTTCCAACGCGATTTTAACTCTAGAAGACTTTATCCTTCAAAAAAAAAAGCAGCGTCTAAATGTTACAAAAGACTTGTTAAATTTCTTGGATGTCAATCTGGATCCCAAATGCAGAGCAAACCATCTCCAACTCTAAAATCACCTTTACAAAAATTGCAAGAACAAACCAAAGCTATAGTGAAATACCTTAAAGGATGGTTTGGTTGAGATATCAGAATAATTTGATAATTTCTAAAAATTATTTATCTAAAAACTAACTAAAAAATACCATATTTAATTGATACATAAATTATTCTTAATATACTATAAATAAAAATATTTTTATCAAAAATTAATCTTTTTAAATTACCGCCACTTCATAAATCTGCCTAAAAAATTAATATGGTCCTTCTGATGGTATTCATCTTACCAAATAAATAAATAAAATATTATTTATTTTACCATCCACTTATCATGCATTGAATTTATTTTTCCTATATTACCTCCAACCCGGTATGTCACAAATTTATTAATATTAAAATAATACTAAAAATTATCTATCAGTCCCTATTATTTCAGTTCATATTAATTTTTTTTCTTAACATAACCTTGTATCCATCAGTATTTTTTTTTTTAGCATAATCTTATTAAAATAATATTAGTAAATATTATTTTTTTATTAACATAATATTATATCAACAAATTATAAAATCGATATACAAATATATATAACCTTTAAAATATACTGAATACAATTAAACAGAAAAATATTTTTTTTTCTCTTGTTCTATAAATATTAACAATTAAACTCCCGGTAGCCATCATATTTCTCTTAAAATATACTTTACCAAATAATATCGCTAGTCATTTTTCCACAAAATCCACATCGAAAACGAAAGCTCGGTCATTTCATCGGCCGATACCATCAAAAAAACGCAGGCGCCTGCAGCCAGCGAACTCCAGAGAGGAAAACAGCGTGCTAAAAGCCTCATAATTTCCTTCTGAAGTCCGAAGATATTAAACTTCTTACACACCATTAAAAAAAAAAAAAAACCCTCCCTCCTCATATACCAAAGCTTACATCCGAAAACAACACATAACGCGCTCTTCTTCTTCCTGTACATCACAAAAAAAATCTTCGGTTTTTCTTCTTTTTTTGTGTCGCTCCTTCTCATAAGAGGAAATAGGATCAAAGTCATGCTTGGTGCTCTTCCGGGTTCCTTTCCCTTTTTCTTTTCCTCCTCCTTCTTCTTGTATTCATTTCGATACTTAGGTTTTGTTGAAACTTGAAAGTGTTAACCGGCGACGACGGTTCCAGCCTGGACGGGGAGTTTCCGAGCCTTGGGAGGGCTGGTGGCGTTGGGCTTCTGGTTCTGTGCCTCCCGCTCTTTTCTGGAAGAAGCCTTGAAGGAGAGCTTCCACTTCTTCTCCATGGCCTCGTCCATCTCGATCTGCTCTTGCCTGCACTCCTCGCTGCAGAACGGCGTGTCCCCTCTGCATCCCCAAAACATCCCCCATGAATCAAACAAATTCCAAAATAATATCACGGCCATTCCAAGAAGTCCTAAGGGCACTTTTGTCATTCCAGAGACACCGGTCACCGTCGCGCCTCCAAACTCGCCGGAGAAAAAGGTGAGGAGACAAAAGTGCCCTTGCTCACTCCCGAAATGACTCGATGACTAAATAGGCGGCTTCTTGCAAAGAAAGCAGGAGTCGAGGGGCAAACCTGTACATAAAGATGTCGCGGTTGCCGGCGAGGGGCTTCTTGCAAAGAAAGCAGGAGTCGAGGAAGTGGTGAGGCTCATCGTCGGAGAGAGGGTCGCAGTAGAACCTCGATCTCGGGGACCCCACCATCGCTCTGTAGCTCCCCCTTCTCCTATTATTATTATTATTATTATTATTATTATTATTACCATAATAAGAGGGGTAGAGAACGTAAGGAGCAGGAGCACTCCCGGAGAACCCCGCTTCAAGATCGGAGGAGGAAGAAGAAGATGATGAAGACGAAGAAAAGGAAGCGCCGTCCATGGAGTAGGTTGGCTTGAGATTGAGAGATCTCAGGGCTTTGAAGCCTTCGTTTCGCTTTCGTTTTCGCTTCCGCTTTCTCTACTGGGTTTAGAGGAAGGAAGGAGCGGCTCTGGAAAGGAGAAGGAGAGGAAGGTGAGGAGGTTATAGAGAGACGACTTGGGGGAAGGGGCGGAATGGTTGTTCTAATAGCGGTGTGGTGGGTTAAAGAATGGGAGAGAGAGAGAGAGAGAAGGGTGTGGGCTCTCTTGGGCTCAACAAGTGGCTTTCAAACCGCGGCTGGTTCCTGGAATCCGTGCGAACCCATTGGCCGGGGCACAACCTGTATCCGGATTCTGGGTTCCTCCCCTCCCCCACTTTTCCTAAACTAATAAGCGGTTGAGGGTGAGAGTGGGGGCCAAGGAGAAGTGGGCTTGCCGGCCCAAATGCCACCATATGTATCCCCAAATTGCGAAACTGCCACTGCTTTAATTTAAACATGCTTCCCGAGTCCTGCTCTCCCATCAATCATAGGCTAATCAATCATCGCTCAAATATAATTTTATAATTCAGCAGTACTTGTTTCTATGTGCAATATCTTCGTGGAAACTATATTAAAGACAAAACTATTTTGGCCAGAAAATTGCATGGTGATGTATGACATTTGGAAATATTAATATCTACATACCATTGATTTACTTACAGCCAAATATATAATATATTATTTAATCTTGCTTCTTGTTGAATGAAAATATACAAGGCTGGTTGCTTGTTTCGAGAGTGCAGATGAAAGCTTTTTATGATTATCATATTTTATTTTTTATGATTATCATATGATTTTTTACATTGACCATATTGACCATATTTTTTATATCACGTGACCATATTGATAAAAGCTTTTTATGATTAAAAATATAATTTTTTCCTCATTTTTATTGTCTACTAGTATTTTTTAGTAGTAATCAAACAAAAAGTCACTGGTCATCAATATTGTCTGTTAGTTCTAAATTTTGAAATATCTTTATCGTTCCTTTTTTTTATAGTTTATTCAGTATTTAGTTTGAATTTTATCATGTCTCGATGGTTACGTATATTCAGTCAATCACGTATAGTTCATTGTTTATATTGTTTTTCAAAAAAAATCAAATCAATCTTATTAAAAAATAAATATTATATGTTATAACTAAATTGATATAAAATTATGTATTGACCAAATATTTTCTAGAAACTATTATATTTGACTTACATGCCAAATTACTTTACCGTGCAACGTCATCTCTAAAATCATTTTAACTCGAAACTTCGTTTAGTTTTTACTTAGAGGAGGTTTAAAAATCTTTTTTTACTGATTCAAATTATGCTAATCAGCTTCAAATTATGTACAGCGAGGGAAGAATATAGAGGATGGTTTTAGAATAAGTTATGGGCATAAATATCCTCTGAAAAGGAGAAGGAGGCATTGATTGCCTGCCACGTGTTTTAATCTCGAAGCATCACCGCACCTCTCAAGAAAATAAATTAATATTCCTTCCAGAATGTAAACCAGGCACACATCCGATAAAAGCCTGGTCAGAGTAGGGGGACACTCCCGTAATTTGGACAAAAGCCGGCCCCTATTCTTAATCCCCCCCCCCAAAACCGCCTCAGATCTCGGATTCCGCCCCTCCCAAACCACCAGCACATGCCCGTTACCTCACTCTCTTACCCACCGGCTTTCACCGGTTGACACCTCCCCGTACGATCCTAATCTTCCGGTCACCCATGACGTCACCCCCGGCCCCTTTTGCCGGACTTTCGTCGTCTTGCGCCCCGGTTTCCCTCCCCCGGCTTTATTTTCCCACATCCGCGGGCCCCTCGCCCATACCGCCGGGGCCACAGTGGGTCCCACTCCATCATAGCGTATCAGCTCGCTTCCTCCGAGCTTTCCGTTACGTGGATTTCCCTTCTTCGGGCATCTCACCACGTAGCTGGCCTAACGTGTCCTCCGCTCCGTTATTTCCTCTAGTTCTAATGGTTATTAAATTGGAGCTGGATCGGACGGCTATTATTGGAGGAGGATAACTTGGGCTACGTTATGGGGGGATCGGGGAAAAGAAATGGGGGCTTTAGCTTGATGCTGGTGTTTGAATGATTGAGGTGCGCTTAAAGTGCGGCGGACACCGGAAAGGGCGTGGCACAGGGGTAGTGCGTGTCCCTCTCCATCGCCATCAGCGGAAAAGGAGAGCCGTCCGTCCCTTTCGTGCGAGCAAGTTGCTTGATGTCTACAGGAAGAAGGCAGCCAACACCGTATAAATTTCACTATACGGAGTATCATGTACCCGTATTAAGTAAAAATATAAAATAACATAATTAAAGACCTTAAAACAATTATAATCTAAGTTATAATACTGTGATGCTATGCCTCTAACTAGAATTATTCGGAAAAATGTAGCAATTGGTTAAACACGGTGCACGGAATCTGGATCTTGATCTAATGAGATGGATAGCAGCTTGTGCCGATCAGCAAAAAAGCGACGGCGGTGATGAAGTACTGACGGTGACCCCGCAGGCCGGAATGCGACACAAAAGGGTGGAAGCAGAAATATCTACTCCATAGTCCGGTATGCGCTTTGAGGGACCACCGAGAGCCCCCGGATTGGAGAACCGGACGGTCGTGATGGCATCATTTGTTGTTTCTGTGAAGCGAGCTTCTCTAATATTTCCCTTTCCCTTGGCGTAGCGCCAATAAGCACGACGGTGACACGTTTGGGGTGACGTGCGGTGTCCCCTTCGTCGGACCCACCAATACCGCGGTCCAGACTCACAGAAACGAGACGGGGCCGGTTCACATCAACCGTCCAGCTGGAGAAGTACCGGCTGGAATGCGATTTAACGCGACGCATGACACAGACGGTAAAATCAGACGGCCTACGATGGGCTATCACGGGAATTTCGTGAACGAGACGTTGGGGATGTGTCGTTTCCTGTCACGTCGCCGCTGGGCCCATGGTGGGGATTCTTTTTCACTTTTTTTTGTTTTTTTTTGTTGAGTTTTCTATTGCGGCATTTTTATTGAAGGCGGGGATTAATAAGTCTTCTGGAAACGCCAGAGAGGGTGACGTGCGTAGACTTGACCACGCAGTACAGAGACTGTTCGAGGAAACGCCTCTGAGAGTGGTTGGGCGAGCGCAAAGCAAGTTGCTCGTGAGAGCACCAGGTTTTGCACCCCTGAGGGTACCCGTCTTTGTGACAATTGCACATTATTATCATTTGGAGAAGTTTCCTTCTTCTAGTCTTGGTGCAACTTGCACGATCAACATCTGCAACTTATTGATCGATCAAAAATATCATCTCTCGCTTCTGTTTTTTTTTTCCAATATGAAACGAGCCCTAGGGTTTTCCAATATGAAATAAAAGTATTATGGATTTTTCATTAGAAAAATATTGTAGGTTGAGGTTTAGGATTAATCTAGCATGGTAAGATAAATTCTGTATCAAATTATTATGTTTGATATTGAAAAAAAGATGAAAAATATGTTAAAATAAATGATGATTTACAGAAAAAAATAAAATAAATATTATTATAGTATTTTTTTTATTATTTGTTGGCATATAAGGTTGCATCTTCAAATTTATGTGGCATCTAGCTAACACACTTATTTAATGGAATGGAGATATAAGAAAACATAAGCAAAGGCTTGGGCTTTCATTGAATGCAATTACTGTTTATTTGCATTTATAAAATATATTGTCCATCGTTCTGTATGCATGGAGTAGCACTGGAATCATCAATGATGAAACTGTGCATTTAGATACATGTCGTCATGACAACTTGCCATAGGAAAGAGTTACATACACTCAATTTTTAGAGATTTTTTTTTCTCGAAGATTCTTATACACCAAAATGGAATAAAAAAGTGCGGCCTAATGATAGCTATCTAATCAATATTTTTAAATTAGTGCAAGGCGACAAAACACAAACTTACAGTGAGGGCCTTGACATTATAAATTAAAACCCAAAAATTACGATTATTTAGTTGTATGAATTATATATATTTCAGCAAAGGAGAAAATAACAAGCGAACATCAACAAATTAAAATATGTGCTCTCATTTGCTCTACTTAATAGAATACATGAGAAAACTCATCTAAGCACTCAAATTGGGTAGCCTGAAGCCAGTTTTATTATGGCTGTGGTTGTCCAAAAATTAGGCTCCACCTATCCCATAGTTGAGTTGGTATGTGTTCATGCGTATTATAAGAAAATTGGATCAACTCTCTCTCATTTGCTCAACTTGTGCATTCTAAGTTAAGCTAGAGCTAGCTAGAACAAGCAAACCGAGCTTGAGCCAAGGCTCCAGTTATACCGTCAAGCTCAACGAGTCGAGGCCTATGAGAAGAAATCACGCAATAGATTGATTAACATCTCAAGCTCAACATGATCATGATCTTATCATTTCAAACATTGAGAGGATTCATCATGAGTTGGCTCATATTTTGGCTGCAGATGGATCAAGAATAGTGTACGTGCGTGCTTAGGCGCAGCTAAGATCTGCAAGATATATAACTTCCATCTCATTCAGCCATGCCGGCATCTGAAACCATGACTAGAATTAAAAAAACAAACATTATTATGCTAAATAATCTATGTAAAATAAATATAATAAACTTATTAAAGAAAGACATCACATGGTGGCGACCCGCATCCAACCAGGTGCATGCTTGCTTTACATAAAGAAAACAGTGTAGAGAGATTTTAGGGTTTGCCGTGAGCCCCATAATTGATCCTGACACGTAGGAAGTATTTCAATCAGACTCAGCACACGTGTGTCCCCTCGCCGGCCAACAAGGCCTCGTAGCCCCAGCCCCTCTCTGTCTCTCTTCTCTCTCCGGTTTTCTAATGCCCGGTTGCTCCTTCCCCGGCAGCGTGAGCTCAAATTATGTGGTGTGACGATAAAATAAATGGGACGATGGAAAAGATGTCTCGCTTCAAGGTGGTAACCTCCGCCACCTTTCCCTTTCTCTTTGTGAATTCTTTAGTACAATATGTGAGAAAAGAATTAGTTTGACGATAGCCTCGAGGATTCTCTCGGGCCACGTACATGGACACATGGTTGGACACCATGGATCTACGGCCTCCGCCTATGTTATTTAGAGGCCTCCAAGGGAATCAGAATCCTACGCTGATGCAACGAGGACTTGTGGAAGTACGGGCTAATGGTTTTATAAAGCGAAGAGCACATGATCTTTGGTCTAGAAGTGATGCATCCTATCTTTTATTAGGTATTAAATTTCTTGTTCTTCGATCTAATGCCCACATTACCCCAGTGGAGTCACGGTTCTCTGCCTTCATGCTTGTGCATATAATAGTTGGGAGTAGTTCGCTGCGTACGTGGTTTTGTGCATATAATAGTTGGAGTAGGAACATGATATATGGTCTAGGAATCAAAACTAGTGCTAGTGCTAGATTTGTTGTCGGAATATAAAATTTATGGGGTCGTTGAAGTTCACGCCTTGTCCGCCTTAGTCTATCTTAAGGAATAGTCATGTTAGTTTAAGGAAGAGACATGTTAGTTTACTTGATTCTTGCAGAAAATCATGTTAAGGACATGTTCCAACAAATCATTTTAGTAGTTAAATTGATTGTTCAATTAACATATTTAACTGCTGACTATCTCGTTAGTAGGGTTAGAAACAGACTCGGGCTAAGCCGACTTCGAGTCGGGATATGAGCTAAGCTTGAAAATGTTTGGACTGGAGTTGGGCTTAAACATAGAGCCCATTTCTTTTTTGAGCCGGGTTTGGATATATTATTGGTTCGACCCGAGCTCGAGCCTAGATAAGATCTGAAATTGAATCCAAATTCGGGTCCAAAATTCATCCCGGTTTGGTTCCAAAATGGGTCCATCCTCCTCATGCTCATCTCGTCCTATTAGGCAAAATGGGTATGTCTAGCCTGCTTTGGTTCCAAAGAGTCCTGACTCCTGAAGCAAAATAGATCCGTCCTCCTAGTTTGCTGGGCTCTTCTTTCCTCGAAGAGTCCTGATTCCTAATCAAAACTCATCTAGGGTTCACCGTTCTCAACTTCTGCTCTCTGTGCCTCCACTGCCACTCCAATCCATAAAGCTCGTCCCTCACTACTAGTTGTCAGTCCAAAAAAAGGTGAAGTCGAGCCTCTTACCATCGGCAAACTGCGGTTCCATTGAAGTACCCTTTCATCTTTATTCTCATTTGGTTTTTCTATTGCTCTATCATCATGATGGGCCTGGCTCGGCTATCCATTAGCCTCTCCGCTGCCACCGCCTCCTTGAGTAGCACCAATGGCAGCATCATATTGTTCTTGCTGTCGCTGAACTTTCTGAACTATTATTGCTCTGCCTTCATCCCAATGCCCCTCTGGTACTTGAGCCGGAGCCAAGCCAGCTAGTTCTCGAAGGTGGGGTAGGCGATGGCGGATGCCGGAGGTGTCATTGCTAGCCTGAAGCCTAAAAAAATATTTCAAGTCAGGATCATATAGAGGTGTAGTTCGGCCTAGCTCGTCCTATTTCAAACCCTACACGTAGGACAGATGGAGATTGGATGAGGCTAGCCGTGTGATTTGTGGTTAATTCCCTCGAGGTTGTTTTTTTTCTTCTGAATTTTATGTTGAGTCATTGGGCCTGGCCACCTTGACTAACCTATTCTCTCTCTCTCTTTCTCTCTCCCCCCTTTTTCTCATTATTTTTTTAAAATAAATTACTCGTCTCTTTCGCTGGCCACCTTGCGCTCGATCGCTTAAATGATACAATACGATTCTAATGTTTTTTTGTTCCTTTGGAGGCAAAGTATCGGAAGGCGTGGCCTTGCAGCGCTTCAAGCTTCGAGGTGGGAAACATCTACCCTCTTTCCTCTTCTTACTTTCAATATGCTCCAATGATCTGATCTAATCTCATTCTTAACGGAAAAGAAATTTCTTGGCAGTGTCAAGGATGCCCTCGGTAATGGTGTAAAGAGGCGCGTGTTTGGATGCAGTGGAACCACGGCTCTGTTGCCGTTTAGTTTAAGGTCCATAGGGGAATCCGAATCTCATTTTACGCCATTGATGGCTTCGTTGACTGCTTAGGCAAAATGAGAAGCACGCGACATTTGTTCTATAAATCAAATAAATGACGCAGGGCTGAAAAACTAGTGCCCAGAAAGATTTTCTTTGAGTTAAGAAAGGAATCAGCATAGCTTGTTTCCTCAATCACCTTTGTTTCAAGTTCGTTCTTTGAGCTAATTCCAACTTTATATCATGAAAAGCTGACTTGTCTATAGAACCAAATCTCATATTATATTAATTGAGTCCTTTGAAAAAGAACAAGGTTGTCTTTTGATGCAACTGATGTTAATATATTTCGTGAAGTAATAATGGTGATGCGAAGAATATTTACCTACTCTGAATTAAAAAGAAGCTTTGTACTTGAAGGGGTAAGAAAAAACAGAACATGGAGTGGTCCATGTAAATCAGAATCTAGATCGACAAATTCATCTAAAACCAGCTTAACATTAGATTTCAATCTTAGGTTGCTAAAACAAGTTGGATCGACAAAGGTTCACTATATCTGATTTTGACTTAATATTAGCCTACTGCGACGACTGCTTCGAGACACAAAATTGATCAACCAACTTGTAATTTTACTAAAGTTATGATTGCATCGCCAAATCCATGGTTCCTAGGAAATGAATGTTGAATTATGATCGAAAAATAGGATCTCTATTTATGACATGCTTGACAAAAGTTTTGAAAAACTATACATCTGTATGTTTTCGCACCTTCTAAAACTCACCGGATGATCAAGTGTAATTGTGGCACAATCATCTTTACCATTTACGAGCAATTAACCTGGAGAAAATACTAAAAGGCTTCCCCACAGTCATCACCTATCACCTATGGCAGTGCAAATGGAAAGCCATCAAATATCAGAGAAAACCACAACCATGAAGGGTGCGAGGGAACACTGAGGAAGTAGGTGGGCCTAACATATATAAGTATCAAGAGACACATGAAATCCTTCAGGCTTGTATATGATAACAGCACTTAAACCCAAACTTAACTTTGGAGCTGGAATCAGTCCCATATATATTACCGAGACAAACCAACCTACTTTATCCCAGAGGCAGAAGACCTCATCTGCAAACCAAAGTCTTCATATTTTTCCACGAACAAAAATGGAGCTAGAAAGGACTACTTATCCGACCTGAGTCTTGACTCGGAGAAGAAGACAATGCAGTGGGCCTGGCTGCCTCTTCTTTTCTGGCAGGCTGGGGCCCGGCTATTTTGGGCCGGGCCTCTCTGTTTCCTTTTGTTTTCTTTCCCCACTTCTTCCTCTTACCCTTCGCTTCCCTTTCCCCTCTTCTTGGTGGTCCCTTGGACCCCATTTATCATCATTTCGTGGTCTCAATCAAACGGTGGTGACAACGGTCACTGTCGTGTAGATGATCTCTCTATAAATCCCTTCATAAATTCGCCACTACCTGCAATGTTATTTTCCAAAGCTTTAATAGCCACACGAAACGGCTGTTTTTTTTTTTTTTGCTTAAGAAAAGGAGGAGAGAGAAAGGGACAAGCCCACCACCGCGTAGCAATCTTCATTGGGCTTCCACCCCACCAGGAGAATATTCGATGCGGACAAAAATAACCATGTGTTGGACACCCCGGCCGATTTTACTCATATTCTCTCCACCTGTGGGCCGGCTCGGTTATCCCTATGAGCTACGTCATACCTGATACCACCGAGGCTATTGGCAGACCAATAAACCCTCTCAAACTCTGTGTCTAAGTAGAGAACATCCAATCTCCACTTTAATTGACGTCCGAATGTTTCGAACTTAGAACCAATTGGAAGTAAGATCCAGTTTGCTAAACAGCTATGTTTTCGAATAAAAGACTTAAAAGTCTAATGATCTTACCTTCTTTTTTTTTTTTTTTTTGAAGAAATGGTAACAGGCATTTTCAACTAACCGGATGGTTTGAACCGCAGTAACTTTCGGCCGGTTCTCATTCAATTCCAGATCAAACACGGAAAGAATGCTTAATAGCTTTCACTGTAAGTACAGGCCAAGAGCACAAAGCAGATCGTGAATGAGAGCAGCCAGATTGAAACAAACACCAACACCAACACCAAACTACTGCTCATAATGAAAAGGCAGGGCATTATTGCAGGTATTTTTTCATCCTTCCATGTACTTGAGAAACAAAAAGTATTTTGTTGAATTCGAACCATAAAACATGACAAACTCCACTAGCACTTTGGTGTTGTTCCTATTTAAAAAGGTTCGATCCATGACTTGCAAGGTCCGAAATGATAATTTTTTTATTCTTTTGCAGGTACTTCTTGCACCTCAGAATACTGATCATGCCTGAAAAGTAATAGTGGATGTGAGAGTATCAGTTTCCACACTCAAAGGAACACTTGAAAGATATAAAAAATTTCTGACAGGCATAGGCAAATAGCAAGTCTGCAAATTTCAGTTTAGTTGCACTTAGTACTACAGTAACAGAAAAATATGGATTTGCCGAGTGATAAGCAAGGAAGGAACAAATCGAATAGAAATGAACATGTTATTGTTCAGTTTGCACGCTCATAATCCACGATGCCGGAAGATATTTAGTAGTAGAGATGTATTAGGAGTGGTATATGGCAAATTAACTAGGTTCCATGTCATGAAAAGCAGCATTCATATAATATATCTTGGTAATAGGATGCTCTGAGAATATTTACTATACAGGCCCAATCTTTTTAATGAACCAGAAAAGATGTCAATCAATGATTCTCAATATGAACAATGGAGGAGCATTTTTTGTTTTCCAGCTACTTGGGATTCCCAACTACTCATAGTGGTGATGGGAAAAAGATTGGTTCTTTTGCTTTGTTCTTGAAAATAAACACTATACATCATTAGACACTATGTAAAGTTGAAAACTAAAGCCAGATTATCAAATTGCAGCCTTCAAGTTATTGTTACATTATATTCAATACAATAATCTTTAATTAAAACTGTAATTAAGTTCTCAACTTAGGGACCCTTCTAACTACAATGATATCAGGATCATAAGCACAAATGTGAACGATTATGTTAACATTTTTACAAGGTAATGTAGAGCTATAATTGTCCACTGCTTATATAATAGACTTGGTTGGTAAAAAGGTCTTGTGAAAAATACAAATCTTGTTATACTTCATATTTATAACAGGCATTAACCATTTATAAAACAAATTGTAGTGAAACCAAAATTTAGCATACCGAATTTTACGAAAAAGTTGATAAAGGCCTGTCCCAGCCATTGCAACATTTACGCTGAAAAGATTCCAGTTTTTCTGAAATATTACAAAGTCAAACCAAGAGAATAAGATCAGTAGCAAGTAATGGCACAAGGATCCTCTTGATAGAAAAGCCAGCAGGCATAATACGTAAAACTTTTTCTTTTTGTAGCAGCAAATAATATTATCAGGTAAAAATTGATAAATTCCGGAAGAGCATAGCTTCTTAGCTAAGTTCATTATGTTAGAACAAGCCCGCTGATTAACATAACTAAGTTGTTCGATTTCTTTCAATATAAAATAGTTGCCTGAATACCAAAATGGGTCAATAGTTTTCTCAGAATTTCCTGCATATACAAGACCATGAGCTTAATTCTATGTTCATCAGATGAAGCAAACAGCAATTATAGCCATAACCAATAAGCTAGTCCTAACTACTACTTAGGTTTTAAAAATCCTTCTTCATTAATCTTTCCTATCAAAGATAAAAAGTTTACATCCTTTTCCCTTCTCATTCTTATAGATAAGCCTTTTGAGGCTACCAAATGATGCCTTTACATAATAAATACATCATCTCCTTTGAAAAGTGATAATCTTAACCCTTAAGATGCCATTGGAGGGTTAGGAATGCGGGATCTCGACAACATTTTGTCCATAATGAGCACCATTTGTGTCTTTTCTTTATTTTTGAATAAATAGTCAGTGCAATAGATACTTCAAATAACCAGCTATTGAAAGCCCTGGGTTGGTGTACTGACTTGGTAAAGTTTTAGCATATTTATGCCACTTGAAACCACTAATCAGATAGCCACAGCAACAATAAGTTGCCCTTATAATACCAAGGCACAATGGAGATTGGCAAACCACAAAGTAGCAATTCTAATGAGCTTCTAAGAAATCCTTATATAGTTAAAATGCTGTGTCTATATAAAAGTTAAACTATTTAGATAGATAGGTCAGTGAAGGGTTGAACACTGACAATCAAACTTCTAAGTAGAGCTGATCAAAATCCGGGCCGGGTCGGGCTCGGGCCAGGCTTTACAGCAGAAATTAGGCCCGATGGCTATGCCCAGGCCCGGTCCGGCCTGACTGTCGGGCTTAAATTTTTGTCCAGGCCCGATCCGACTTTATAAATCTGGTTTTAGGCCCGTCTAGCCCGGCCCGACCCAATAGGCCCGACCCGACAGGCCTGATTTTTTCTTTGTTTGGAATCTGGAAATGGGCCAGAATGGCCCGACCAGGCCCGGCCCGATTTTTTTAGTCGGGCCGCTTTTCTTGCCCAAGCCCGACGCATGGGCCTTTTTTTAATACCCAAGCCCGAAAAATTCCGGACCGAGCTGGGCGGGCTGGGCGGGTTGGAAGGCCCGTGATCAGCTCTACTTCTAAGCAAACAATTACTATAATAAAAAAACTAACAACAACAGAAATTGGTTAGTTACATGCATATGGTTAAGAAAATAAAGAACTAACAATAGATATCTTGAAGCTACAACCTCTTAAAAGACACAGGGAAGTTAAGAAAACAAAAAGGGGTCTCACTCCACAAGGCTCCCGCAGTGGGGAAAGTCGGATGTACATAGCCTTACCTCGTTGTATACAAAAAGGTTGTTTCTATATTTCGAACCCAAAAACCCAGGTCACAATGGAACAACTTTAAAAGACATGAGAAGTATAAGACAATTCTGAAATAATGACTAAAGATCCTCTATGGAAGACTTACTGGTGTGATTACTGTGCTGTAACGTGACCAGATGAGCCCAGTGCAAGTAACAGCTGGACAGCCAAAAAACGGAGACAAATGTTCAGCCTCAAAAATCACCTTGAGGAAAGCAAAAGAAAAGCAAGGCTATTCCAAATGATTTAATGTGTCAAAATTTGTTTTAACATCAGGATCCACATACCAATTTGCTGAGGGTAGGAAATTTTTTCAGGTGGCTTGGTGAAGTCAGCAACATTTGCAATGCTTATACCCCATTTAAAAGTTGGGGCCCAGAAATGAACTGTAGTTAAGAAACATGTTACAGTTGTGAATGATAAACATAAACGTATGCAAGTTAATCAGAGACAAAGATCTAAGAAAATAGTTAAAAAAACAAGAAGAGAAACTTCATACGAATCTTTCTACTTAACTTGCAATCATATCTACATATCAAGCTCTCTATCAGTGTTCCAGGTTATATGTAATTTCACAAAAAAGGATAAGAAAAGAGAAGGTTTAAAACAATTGTTTTTTTAATGAGTTAAATTTGGTGTCTATGAAACTTACTGAAAAGAGTGTGAGAGAACAATAATAGTTGTATTTCTTGCTAGGACGATGCAGTTGCTTAACAGTTTATGTTGTTGTCGACAACTACATCTAGAGTCTATTTATTTTCTTCAACAACTACAGCATAATTTAGTGGATGAAGAAATTTTCTACAAGCAGTAATTAGATCAAAGTTATCAGGAGTTTTCTCCCCCAGAATATGTGATTCCAAAATTCTTTCTTTGCTCATTTTAAACTGAAGTACTGAACTTCATGAAAAATTTGATATCCAATATGTGATTCCAAATTTGTGCCTCTGCCACAAATTTGATATCCAATAAACCAGAATCTGAAACATTTCTCCCTACTAAACTGAAATAATATTATAATTTTCAGAATAATCACCACATTGTTGAAAACAAAATATTGTCTACAGTTACATATGTTGCTCTTAGTTCAAACATCCCAACAGTTACTTCCTTGAAGTACAAGAAGAAAAGTCAGATGGGAAACTAGATTTCCTATCACCAGTTTAAAATAGATGCACATTCTTCCCAATATCCCGCACATAAGATGCAGGGAAATTATATGAAAAATAAACATCAAGAATTTCTAAATTCATAATAACATATAAATGAAAAATAGATACACCTGAGTCCAAGAATCCACATGCTAAATCAGGAAACTCTTCCCTCATCTAGCAAATCCCACTGTATATTCTCGATCATATCCATAGGCCTAGGTCAATACATGTTTGGTAATCAATTTTTCATAATTCTCCAAACTAACTAAAATGTTTCCTGTGGTAACCCAAGCGAATAAGAAACAGAATATCTTATAAGAAATTATCATCCACAAAACAGACTGATATCAAGATGCAATTGAATTTGATTTGAAGAGTTAAAACCAAACACCATCATAGGAGGAGAATTGGATTTTTTTTTAAAAGAAGCATCATTAATAGGAGTAGAATGGGATCAAAGAACAGAGAGAGGGAAAAGGGGAGGGGAAAAGGACAAACTGGTTTTAGGGCCAGCTGGGTGGTTCCATAGAGCTTGAATTTTTGATGATGCCATCTCAACCACGTGATTTTTCTTACACTTCTTTCTCGTTCCTCAATTTCCTTCCAGCCTGAAAGGAAAGCCCAACAGAGAAACATGGTTTAGCATAATAAACAATAAAGAAAAACATAAATGCTAAAGAAAGGCAATAAAAGTTGTGCAAAAAGATCAGAACCTGGACCAGAAATAAAGGAGGGGCACACTTGCTCCTTGCTCTTAATAGTTTGTGAAATACATATGGCACTGGATTTCTAGCATAGAGATATTGGTTTGGCAAACACTTCACTCCAAACTTCTCTTAATACCTCAAACATAGCGCTTCAGGCAAACAGGAATAAAGTAGCTGGTTTGCTCTCACCTCACATGTCTCCTTTCCTCAGCTCTAGTAATGCAAATAAACCGATGCCAGTATTGACCATCAATTGGCTTTCTGATTTTTAAAACTTTCAATTAGACACATTTTGAAAAGCAATGATTTCATAGGAGCTCATATTCATGTTCAGTTTGAAATGCAGAAATAAAATCATCTGAAAGCGAAAAGAAAGATATTACTAAGAAAATAATGATTGGATGAGTGAAAAACCATTTCATGGGCTGCATGGCACAGAAAAATTGCAATTCTTATTGCATAAAAATTACTAACATTTGCAAATATAAAAGGACTATCTAGTCTAACGTAAATTTTGTGAAAAACCTTAAGTCTAAATAGTAAGGGTGTCCACTTCAAACACTATTTTGGTTAGCAAGACATTTGAATCACTTTGCACTTAGTATTTTCATAAGGACATTGGAGAGAACCTAAATGTTTAATTAGTGCCTATCAGAGGATCAGAATATTCATACTGAAAGCCCTTCACAGGCTAATCATATATCTTTGATGAAGAACCTCAAACTATAAGGGGCGTATTCATGTTGCCAGGTTAGACGGAAAAATTCTGCTGTTCCAATGCGATGATGAGGATTGGAGTAAAAATGTCAAAATATTCATCAACCCTCTTTTCTCCAAGCAGGTCATCGAATTTGATAATCCCAAGCTATCAGTTCCAGCTTTATGCTTTAGGGCAAGTTATGTTGTGATGTACCATTTTATAAATTCCATAGTCCTATAAGACTACCAATATGCAGAGTGTGTATATCATGTAATAGCTCATACAACACTACACCAGCGCACATCATAGCATAGCATAACAATGCGCTATGGTATAGGTCTGCATCTATCAAAATTGTTAGAACTTAACATGCCCATTTGAAAATCAATATACCATCCAGATAGGTTTAAACAACTTGTGTTTCCCCTAAATCATTTCAAGAGTGTTGTCAAAGCAAAGTTAAGCCATATTAATGCAGTCAGACACAGAAAAACTTTGAAACAGGGATCATTTGAAGATTCGAAGAGGTAAGGTAAGCATGTGGTTAAACAAAGTTCAATTTTTTTTAATTAAATCGAGCATGTGATGGCTTTATTGCTTCAAATTGATGTGAACTTCTAATTCTAAGGAACCAAGATCAACAATCAACTGCTAATCATGAATCTCCTATCTGCTTTAATAAAATGATAAGAACATTTAATTGTTCTACTAGATCTTTCATAATGTGTTGGAGTTCTCAACAATATCCTTTTAACATTTCAATGGTTTTTCTTTGTCAGTTTTGGCTAAAAACTACAGTGAAATCTAAATAACATCAATTACTATTAGAAAAAAACAATAAAAAAGACAGGAAAAAATAACTTGGACATTATTTAAGGAAGATCATATTGTTGAGAGTCTCTTTTATCCTCCTAAAGAACATGAAAGGTCCAAAAAGTTCTTTTATTTTATCAGGTGGTGAACGAAGTCTACTAAAACTTAAGATTCCAGATATTCCTGACCAGGTCATGTACATGAAATCACGATAGACAATTTAACTTGCACCGTGGAGTTCTCAACTTTTCTTGGCTATTATAAGCTTGTCACCAAGCAAATTAAAGCAAACAGGTTAAAAAATGAGCTCGTCTCTACCCTTCTATTACTTGTTACGAAAACTGCAATCCACTATGGCTGCTAAATAATCTTGGATTGTTCTCTGCTTCAAGATCTTGTCTTATTCTTTGATAGTGGACATCTCTTGCACCGGGGAAACCGCTAACATCGTCATCTCCCTCAAATCAATTTTTTCGCATACAAACATAAACATGGAGGTTGATTACCACTTCATTCAATATCTTTTATGTCTCGAAAAACAATCAAAAGCTGTTACTACTGCAGTCGACCTGAAAACAGGATCCCAAATTAATCAGCACGCTCTACATTTCCCTTATCTTAAAAAAATCGCTTTGACTACAGTTTTTCGAAATCTGGGTTAGTTACCAGACATTAGATTGCTCGTAACTCTTGGCAACTTCCATAGAACCACCGGTACTTCAAGCTGAAAAGCCTATATCAAAACTTAATTCACATCTTGAATCAACGGAACCAGAAGGAAATTACCATATCACGCAAGAAGTTTCAGCAGTTCACATGAATCTCTCCAAGATTTCTTGATGCACAAAAGGGTATTATGATTAATCATTTTGGATTGGAAAAAAGAAGGAAATCAGATAAAAATAGGGCTTGATTAGGTTTCAGGAGATCAGATTCAGCCACGAAAAAACCCTAAATCGCCGTTAACGGGCAGAGAGAGAGAGAGAGAGAGAGAGAGAGAGAGAGAGAGAGAGAGAGAGAGATCTGACCTTTCGTCGGAGGCGACGGCGTGGGACCTTCTCCGCCCCGGCGTTACTGGTCGGCTACGATTGGGGCCGGACGAAAGGGAGCACGAGAGTTAGGGGTGCAAATGGGTCGGGTCGGGTCGGGTCCTAGGTGACCCCGATCCGACCCGATTTTTTGTTCGGGTCCCAATTTTGGACCCGGACCCGACCCGGTTGAAGATTGGGTTGGGTCGGGTCGGGTCCGAGTCGGATTTGGGTCGGGTCCGGGTCTGATTCGGGTCGGGTCTGTTTGGTAGATACTAGAACAGTCAAAAAAAAAAAGAATAGCCAGAAGTTCTTGTTACTGTTTGGAGTGATTCAGAGGGCACCTGAAATATTTGCATTAGCAGTGTTTAGCTTCATTTCGATCTGGTTTCTTGGAGGGCTTGTTGTCTTTCATGCCTATCTTATCACTTTAAACCAGGTGCACTTATTAGTTTCTCACCTCTGTTAGTGTTTAATACTGGGGACTCAAATTGGTGCAATTCTATACTCTTCTTGCCGGGAAGGACAACAATAAGTGGGCATTGCCAAGCGGAAGTTGAGCATTTAAGTAAATGGGGCTACCTTTCGATGACTGAAATGGTAGTCAGAACTTAATATATGTTGCAATTCATTGGACTACAGGAACAGTCACAAATAAAAAGCTAATGCAAATATTTCATGTGCCCTCTGAATCACTGACCAACAGTACCACAACCCATGCCCCTCATCCTGTGGTCGGTGCAGAGCTACGGGCTGCGTGGGAGGGCATATCTTATGTATGGCAGGTTTTGGGGGTGGAGCGGGTCTACCTCGAGGGAGACTCATCCGTGGTCATTGACTGGCTCCGAGGGGCGGATCGGTTTGGGGATGGTCACCCTCTCATCCGAGAGACCCGCAGGATGATCCAGCTGATGGGTGATTGTCAGATTGGTCACGTGTTTAGGGAGGCGAACAGGTCCGCTGACTGGGTCGCCTCCTTTGTTGCTCGGCACTCTGGAGATTTTCTCTGGACGGAGGCTTCAGATGCCCCTCATCCTTTGTATCTTTTACTTTCTCGTGATATGGCTGGTTGTACTCACGTTAGATTTATATGAAATGAGTAGCCGTTTTACCAAAAAAAACAGTACCACAACCCATGCCAAAAAAAAAGAAAAAAAAAAAGAAAAAGAAAAGACTTTCTTTTGCTTTTCCCCTCTCTCTCTCTCTTCGGGTCCATTCGGGTCGGATCGGGTCCGTTTGGTAAACCCAGACCCGACCCAGAAAATGATTCGGGTCCAATTTTAGGACCCGACCCGGACCCGCGGGTCCTAAAATTCGGGTCGGATCGGGTCTACGCGGGTCGAGTCGGGTCGGGTCACGGGTCGACCCGACCCATTTGCAACCTTAACGAGAGTACGAGACCATTTCTTCCCACGGTTCGGATTAGCTGGAGATAACGCGACGGGGCGAGAAATTTCACCAAACGTCTTCGATACCATATGGCACGAGATGATTGGTAGGGTATTTGCTTTCGTATTTTAAGCACCCAATCGCCTCGTGAGTTTTGGAAACGGAGTTTTAATATGACCGCCGTTTTATCGGTTTCGGTCAGAATAATAATTTACTTTTAGTAAGTATTTCAAGTTAAAATTTATGCTTTATATTTTAAAGCAATGATGTTATTATTATATTATTTTATGAAAATAGAAATAAGTTGTGTGAGTAGGAAACCCTTTACTATAAATTAACCAAATTCTAACATCATTTAAGATTTGAATCTAGAATCATAGAAAAAACATTTAACTAAAATTATAAAAATTATTAATATATTTAGTGTAAAAAAAGAAGAAATAAACGTAATAAAATATAAATTCTCTAACCTAATTTACAACCTCTCCATCATTGTTTGAAAGCTTTCAATCAAACGTTTATATACGGATTAGTTATAGTAAATCTGCAAACACATTAAAAATCGATCCAGTAAAATTGTATTATAGATTACATCCTAGCTTCTACCATGAATGATCATAAGCTATCTCAAAAGGCAAGTCACTGAGAGAAAGCAAAATAAAAAATTGTGTAACCAAATGAATTTGAGGCTTTATATTATATGATCGTTTTCTTTCTAAATTAGATTATAAGAATTTTAATCCAAAACAAAATAAAATAAACTTCCTCCTCCTAAATAAATAAAACTCTTAAGATTTGAGATTTTCTAATTACGTTCTTTAGCCTTCCAAGTTAGCAACTCCACCCATATATATATATATATATATATATATATATATATATATATATATATATCAAATAAAAACAATGGATACAACAATCGTGGACAATCTATGAAAAAAAAAAAAAGTCTTATGTTACTATATCCCATTTTTATTCTGTGCATTGGCTTTCTCAATTTTATTCTACGCATTGGTCTTCATCAGAAGTTCGGCATGGCAATCTATCGTTGCAAGAAGTAGTCACAGGTTGCGTCACCCTCTCTCTTTCTTCTTTTTCTTTCTTCCTCCCTTCTTTCTTTCTATTTTTTTAATTAATAAAAACAATATTTTATATAATTCTAATACAAGTACATTCTGTCAATAAAAAAAATAAAAAAAATAAGAAAGGAGGAATGTTCTCTGACCATATAATTTTTCAAAATATCGAACAATAAATTAGACGATCCAGTGTAGCACTATTCATCGTCTTTTTTTTTTCTTTTTTTTTTCCGCCCCCTCCCACCCGTCTGTGTATTGTCAAAGTTCTATCAATGAGATGACATGGATGTAACCAAAGGTCTCGCATCATGAGTCATGTCACATGGTACGATCCTGTATGATCATGCATCCTATCACCAGTAGCTGCCGGGTCATTTGATCCCATGATTTACTCCAAACCACACGATCTAATATCGCGAAACTAACATGGCAATTCGTGTCTGCTACATTTTTCCATTTCCTATTTCTTGTGGTCACCACTTATATAATATTATTCACTTTGGATAGATGGCCAAAACCATGCAAAGCGGTCATAAAAACTTCCTCACTTTTCATGATCAATGAGAATTCTACGAAATTAGACGAGCGATTCATTGAACAGTTCCTTCTCTACTTGTTAATTTATTTTTGATGAAAATGGTTCATAACATGAAAATGCATCCTTGGCGGATCAAAATGAGAATTCTTTTGAGATCTTAAGATATATATACCATATGGTACATAACCTATCATGCATGGGGCTAATGAGCGCCTATAAAACTCGAAATCGTAATATGAGTAAATAGCATGGAGGTTATAAATAGTACTTTGTATTTTAGCTGTTTAATTACATGCCTATATGAGATGTGCAGCAAGTGAACGTGTCAAAAGTGAGCAACCTTCAATTTTTTTGAACACGACGGAGAATAATAAACATCACTTGCCATTCGAAGAAGCAGTTAACCACCATCTAGTTTGCTTAATTATAGTAACTTGTCATGCATGTCCTATCATGCTATTGTATCATAAACAAGCCATGGTTATATTTTGAAGGTTTTGAAGGATTTTTCTAGGACTATGCTTGTTGCCTTCATAAGATAAGGATACAGACTCCTCCAAGTATATGACAAAAGAATATTTATTCTATAGATATAACATTGTTAATCTCTGCAAAAGGACCATATTCATGGGAAAAGCTTTCTCAATTTTTTTTCAGGTTGCTTGCTACCTCACATTTCCCACAACTTCAAAGTGCGCATAACCTGCTATTCTTCTTTTATGTTTCCCCTCTATTTCTTCAAAATAATATGATGTTGAGATTTGATTTGACTTCTATTTGTAACACATGGCTGATTCTCTACTTCAATTTCAAAACAAAATAAAGGCTTCAATTCACGTCTTCGAGTGACAGTTCCCTAACTTTGCCGCTGGTCATGTCATGATGATATTAGGTTCAAATCAATTGCCTCCAACATAGTAGAGTAAGTCACACGCTGCATCGTGTTTAATGACTCCCACATGGGAAGGGCGTAGAGTAGTAAATTTGACTAAAATGTATTTGTAAAGAGGTTTGAATGATTCGCATGTATGTTTGCTTTATGAGTCCCATTTCTCTAGTAGAAGTTTGAGTCGGTTTAGACGTCGTTTCTCGAGAGCATTATAATTGTGTGGCGGACCGGCAACACGGCTATTGATATGTTCCATAACTGCTCCTAGCAGACTATTGTGGTGATCATCGAGCTTAGAGGAACTGTTTGGATCTTGTTAGCTATGTATTCTAGCATGGAGTATAGGGAGCAGCAAATCCTCTAGAGTGAAGTGTCCAACCTAGCCGAGCAGAGTCTTGCTTCGTTGGTGACTGGCGACTTCAATTATATTCTGCGTTTACAAAAGAAGAGAAGGGGTAAACCCTTCTCAGAAAAAATTGGGATCAGAGAGTTTCGAAACTTCATTGAAGCCAGCGGATTGGTGGATCTCGACTTCATCGGACCCAGCATTACTTGCTGCAATAACCGGTTCGGGCATGCCAGGGTTTGGAAGAGGATTGATAAAGCCTTTGCCACAGCCGCCTAGATCTAGCAATTTTTCAACTATCATGTGCATCACTTACCTCGCATGGCTTCTGACCATTGTCCTATTTGGATTTGCATTGATACCAGTATAGCCTATCATTCACTCTTTCAGTTTGAGAGAGTTTGGACTACTAACCCACGTTCGTGGGAGATTGTGAGAGATGCCTAGGCGCTGCCAACCTGGGGTGATGCCATGTACAAGGTGACCCATAAGCTGCAACTTAAGAAGCAGAGACTTTGGAGTTGGAATTGGGTGGACATGAGCGACATCTTCAGAAGACTAGAGGGTGCTGAGGCTTCCATTGCCGATCTATAATCGAAGGAGAACCAGAACAGGGGGTAATCCCCAAAGGAGCTGGCAGAGCTCAGGAGGTGCCTAGCAGAGCACCACTCTTTGCTCAAGCAGTAGGAGACCTTTTGGCACCAAAAGTCAAGGGTTCAATGGATCAAGGAAGGGGATAGAAACACCATATTCTTCTAGACTCTATCCCACTAGCTAATGAGAGTATTGATCAATATATTATCAGTGATGCTCCGGCCACCCACTTCCTGTTTGCTGATGAATGCTTGCTGCTTGTCCGAGCCACTAGAAGGAATGTGGTAATCATTCGGAGAATCTTGGAGCAATATTGCTTGGCCTCAGGTCAGCTGGTGAATTTGGCAAAGTTTGCTATATGCTTCATCCTGAAGGTCATGCTGCAGCTGTAGGCCTTTGTGAGAGATTGCTTAAGGATCGGAAAACATGTTGGTGACCCATATCATAGGAGTTTTTGGTTGACAGATTTAGGTGTCCAGATAGCTTCTTAGCGACCTACCACCAAGACCGAAGTCGTAAACAGCGGAAGCCACCTCGGGCGCCGTGAAGCCGGCTCGTTGCTTGTCCGAGCCCTAAAGTATTGAGTGGAAAGCTGGCCTCTGCACACCGGAATCGAGATGGTCGGGACTTCTTCCTCATTTCGGTTCGCGCTGACCACAACTCGGCATCTCAGTTCCTGCACGCTCGATTCCGATACCAGGCTGGATGGTGTTGGCCTCGACAAGCTGGCCTCCATGCAGTGGGTATGGCAGTACCTGGGTGTTCTAGTTTTCAGGAGGTGATTGCGAAGAGCTAACTACAATGCGCTCAAGCAAAGGATTCAGGGGCATCTAAAGGGCGAGCAGCCCAGAGCTCATTCCATGATGGGCAGACACCCTAGTGATATCAGTGCTCATCTCTACATTGATTTATCTTATGGCTCATACTATTCTCCCAAAGCCCTCAATGTTGAAGCTTGAGCAAATGTTTAGAAATTTTCTCTAGGAGGAAAATGACAGAGTTGGTAGAGTGTACCTAATTTCTTGGGGAGCAATTTGTCTGCCCCTGTAGGAAGGCAACATGGGAGTCACTTCGTGCTGACCAAGAGGGAGGCCTTGATGGCTAGGCATGCTGCGATATATCTTCTAGAGCCCGAGAGCTCGGTCATGCGAGCCAAGTATGGCCCATGGACGTCTCCTACTGCTGTGCGCGCTGGTTAGAACAACTCCTTCATTTGGAAGGAGATTTGTGGTCACGCTTCGGTGGTCATGGCCAACGTTAGGTGGTCTATTGGTGATGGGTAGGCTGTGAGGGTAAAGTGCAACACCTGGTTATCTGACTTACCCTTGTCTCAGTGGCCTACCATGGTCCACACTAAGGTCAACGTCGACATGCGGATTTGCAAGCTATTCACCCCAGGGAAGAGGAAGCGGAACACTACTCTTATCACCCATCTCTTCGGTGACAAGCTAGCTGAAAGGATCACCTCTACTCCGATACCTAGGGTTAGCACTATGGATAGGAGGGTTTGATAGATAACTTGCAGTTTAAAGGCGAAGACTAGGGACCTATATCAGGTGTATCGAGCTGAGACAAATCAGAGGTGGGACTGTGCTTGGGTCTAGAGATTGGGGGCCCACCCCAAGGTTGCCTTGTTCCTTTAGAAGGTGGCATGAGATTTCTTTCTTACTAGAGATGTGCTGAGCAGACGAGGGATGAATCTTCCACCGACTTGCGATGTCTGCCCTATTGAGGAGTTAGTGGTTCATGTCCTCTTTCAGTGCCATTGGGCGTTGCAGGTGTGGGGGCTCTTTGATGCCTCCCTATTCTTCCTTCAGTTGGCGACACCTATTGAGGCCTTCCTCTCCTGCCTAAGGAATTGCACCGGGAGAGCCCCTACCAGAGTTCTGGTTAATAGGATCACTAACTTGGTGTATCACATTTGGCTTGCTAGAATTGATCATGTCTTCGAGAGGAGCAGTTAGTCGCCTAGATTCATTGTGGAGAGGGCCCTTGCTCAAGCAACAGAAGTCATCCATTCATCCTCTCTCTGAGAGCCAATGATAGCTCAGGACACCTGGGACTCCTTCTCATCTCCTGCAGCAACCGAGTTAATCTTCATCACTTGGGAGCCTCTACACCCGAGTATCCTCAAGATTAATTTCGATGGCAATGTGAGTGATGGTGGCAGTAGGAAAGGAGCCGGATTCGTCATCAGAGTCCCTAATTTGCGTCTCATTGCTATCGGGGGGAGTCGGATCTATGACACCTATGTCCCTGGAGTGGAGCTGAGGGTGGCTTAGGCAGGGTCAGTTAAGTAGGATCTTATTTGCAGGCAATCTTCATCCACTTGAAGGACGACTTGGCCACTGTTATTAGTTGGATCTGTGGACAAACCTTGAAGGTGCACAGACACCCACTACTCCTGGACATCTGGCAGTGTGCCAGGGAGTGTACCGCATTCAGGACGAGTCATGTTTACCCCAAGGCAAATAGAACATGAGACTAGGTTGCATCCTCTGTAGCCGATCATTCAGGCGAGATGCTGTGGATGATCGATGCGGCTTTGCCAACTCCGTTTCGAAATATTTTATTTTCTAACTCTTATGGATGTATTCATACTAGATATATGTGATTCGTCCATCCTAGCAAAAAAAAAAAAAAAGCTTGAATTAAGCGAACGATGGTGCTAAGTTTCTTCAAATCAAATAGTATTAATTAAGAAAATTACCCTTCCACTTGCCGATGTTCAATAAATCATAAAGGAATCTCTCTGCATGCCACCTCATTCATCTCAATTGATGTTTGCCTAACTTTTTTCAAATCCTTCTTGTGAGGGGAAAATAGGATCAAATTGAAGCGAGCAATGGTCCCATGTTCACACCATCTTTTTAATAGCTCTAGAAGCATGATGCGTTGCATTACAAATGTGCTACATTGACAATAACTCCACATTGGTGGAATATCTTGATAGGATTCAACCTTATATTGGTACACCTCAGGAACTGATTTTTGCTGACAAGGTGAATAGGCAAATAAAAGTATGTCACCTAGTCATCGACTGATCGTTCGTAATATAAAATTTAGGATACCTCCTAATGGATGCTTTTTTCTTTAATGAAATGCCCAAAAAAAAAGGACAACTTTGACAGCAAAGTATAAAACTTAGAATATTTCCTAATGGATGCTTTGTTGTAGCCATTGTTGCCGTCGTCTTTAGCAAATCTTTGAAAACCAAGCTATGTGTCAAACGGGAAATGTTGACACGAGAACCTATGCGAGCTGCTACCTCTAACCTCTTTGCCCGTTCCCCACTCCGCCCATTAAAAATAAATCAATCAATCAATAAAATAGAAGTCTATGCACACTCGTTGGCTTGGACGAGTTACTCTATCAGTTCCCAAATTTTAACACGTTTGGATATACTTACATCCTTTTGGAAATAACAAAGAATCAAATCCATACATAGATGTTGTGAAAATCTATATTGAGATGGGAGATTACATCTAATCAGCTTTTTTCCTTTTCTTTTCTTTTTCTTCAATTTCAGGTGCATCATGAATAGGAGAACTACTGATAAACTGACTATAATGAGCTACTACTTCTATTTTTAATTTCTGAAGCTTATCCTTTTGGAACCCACATATAAAAGTAAGAGCAAGCAAAGCCTTAGACAACTTTGACAAGCTAACTCAGAAGATAGTATTCGAGAGGCACAGGATTCCATTGAGATAGGAACATAAATTATTAAGATGCAGGCTAAACTTACTCGGACGTACCCACAAACAAATAGTAATTAATACCACTTGGCAACTTACCAATCGAACCCAAACTCACAATGTTTTTCTTTTAACTTGGTTGATGACCAATGGAGCCCACAGCACCACACCATGCCATCTCATTGGTAGGGCCCGCCCATGTTTTGAATCGCCGCCCCTGGCTTTGAGATTTGACACACCTACAAGCTTTTATGTTTGCCGTCGTTCACCACTGGGCACTGGCTCAAACCTAGCAGACGTATCGACCCCGGAAATCATGAAGAAATTTGGAAGTTTTCTTTTAGTTCTTCGAAAGTTTGGTTTGCCTTACCCACCAAGTTTATGTGCTCATCTACCAAAAAGTTTTAGGTGGACACCAGCTTAGTTTGCTTCACCAAAAATTTTTCCATGTACACAATATTTAGGCCTTGGGCTACCACGTACGCTTTGGAAATGTTGTTAGTTCTGGCCCGCCTATTTCTCTTAAAATGGAAGATGCACCCAAACTTTTCTAATGCGGTCGTTTTCTTATGCTATTTTCTTCTTAAGTGGTTAATAATGGTAATAAAATGAGGATTTTAGATTAACGAAATGGATCCATGGAAGGAGCTTACAATAAATAAGAGACCTTTTAGTCCACACCTCTTTTCCATTGCAGATCTTCTCATGAGCGTAGAAATTATGTATTAAAAATAAATGTAGGCTATATAAGAAAAGGCAAAGTTTCTCTTGCATGTCAAAATCAACTACCAATCCACATAATGAACTAAGAAAAAATACAAAGAAAATGCACCAATGTAACCATCACTATTATTTTTGTCACTGCATCTTTTGCTGCCACCACAACCACTACTATTAACTTTATGACCGTTGCCATCGTTATCCCAACACCATCCACCGGCCTCGGAGCACGAGGACGACGGCCAAAGCCAGCCTCACCCACCATTAACATCCCACTACCATCCCCACCGTCCAACCACTATGACGAAGTCACCAACTTGCAACATAAGTAGTGCAAAATTATAAGGTGCAGCGAAAAAATTTATAATACAAATGCATAAAGCCTTCTAATCCCTGCATGACATCATCTAGCTTTAGCCCTATCCAAGTTCACAGTGCATCCAGTCCTTCCCAAGTCACGAATCTTTATGAGCAGTAAGTGACCAGATCTTCACCATCCAATTAATGGCCCATCATCTATTTCTCTGAGCCCACCCCAGGTTGTGACATCCTAGGCCCGGCCCGTTATCTTTTATTAGGTTCGTTGTCTCCTTCCTTCGCAGCCGAACACGTGTGAACGGGGACAACCAACCCCATTAAACGTCCGCCGAATCGGTGCGCGGCCGGAAACCATCAGACGGCCCATACTCGGCCCCCCTTCAACGGCCGGACGCACCACGTTCCGGGGTACCGACGCCCTGCGACGCCAACGGGGCACGTGTACGGCTCTACTCGCTCGTGTCGCCATCTCCGTTCCGCTCCGCTCGCGAACAACCGATCGCACGGATCGCCGGCGGTGCCTGGTATCTTAACCGCACCGGACGCCAGCGCCCCACGGCCAGATGGAAGGCGTGGGTGCGGTCACCGCCAATGCCGGCCGCATGCACGCTAAATGCTACTCGTATTACCCCGCCAAACTTACGCCCAATAAAAGAATTAAAGGTACGCTTACCTTCATCAAATTTACACCCAATAAAAGAATTAATATATAAATTTAATCTTTGCAAAAAACAGAAAAAAAGAAAAAGAAGAGATGGATAACTGTTCATCTCAATCTCAAAACAGTAAAGAGAAACGATGAGTTGTTTCCTTCTTCATTCCGCTTTTTTTCTCTCTACTAGTTCTAATATTTTATTTTTCCTTTTTCTTTTAGTCGTTCTGGACGGCGGGTGATCGAGGAGCGGTGACGGGACTCGTGGCGCCTCAAGAGAAGAAGACTTGGACGCTTCCGGTTCGGAGACAGCGGCAGACGGGGCAGGCGTCGCTAGCGGCGGCGGCGGCGCAGGCGGAGCAGAGGCAGAGGTGGCGACAGGGGAGGAGCACCACAGAGACCGGCCGGTACCGGCACGCGCGGCACGCCCGCTCCGGATCGACCCGGTCCGGGTCGACGTGGGCCGATTGGGCGTCCTCCGCCGGCAACTCGCCACCGCACTCCTCCGCCTTTCCGTGGGGCAGGGCGGCGGCAGCTGCGGCGGCCTGCTGGAGCTGGGCGTGGAGGGAGGCGGCGGCGGCCTGCTCGGCCATGGCCTTGGCCTGCCACGCCATCGACTCGGTCCTCAGGCGAGCGAGGCGGTCCTCGAGCTCGGCTCTCCGCCGCGCCGCCCGCTCCACCTCCGCTTCCTTCTCTCGTAGCCTCCGCGCGGCCGACTCCTCCACGGCGCCCAGCAGCGCCCGGTAGTGCCTCTGCCGCCTCTCCGCCAACGCCCGCCGCAGTTGCTCTCCCTGCCACAATAAAAATCCGATTTTTAACTCTCTCTCTAATGTCGAAGAGAGAGGAAAAGCCCGGAAGAGAAGGGGAGAGAAGTGTGACTACCTGGGCGTGGAGGAATTGCTCGATTTCGTCCTTCTGTTTGTTGATTTCGGTAGCGAGTTCTTCCGAGAGGAAGGAGGAGAAGGGGAGAGAGGAGGAAGAAGAGGAGAGAACGTATTGGTTCTGGTTCTGTTCTTGGTGCTGCTGCTGTTGGTCTTCGAAGGCCAAGCGGAGGCCGGTGGAGACGAGCGGCGGCGTCTGGCTCTGGAGCTGGGTGAGGCTTATAACAGTCGGGGGAGGAAGAGGCGTCGAACAAGGCTGAGATTGCAATGAAAAGAGGCTAATCGGGTGGTTCTGCTGCGCCGGGGCCGCCATTGGCACCGCCGCGAGCTCTCTTCCCCTCTTCCTGGGATTCCCATTTACTGCCACACGAAACCAAGCAACCCAATCTCCTCTGAGACGCCGCCGAAGAAACAAACAACAGGAAAGAACCAAACACAAAGAGAAAACGGAGGCAAAGATGTCATCTTTATCTCACCTCCATCGGAGAAGAACACTGCGGATTGATCGAGGAACCCGGGAGGGGCCTGGGGATAATCCATTTCCTTCCTCTCTTGCTCACCTCTGCATCAAACCAGGAAACCACTCAGAAAAAATCCCGAAAAAGTCGAGCTTTGGTGAAGAAATCCAACAAAACGGGAAGGAATTGAAACAGGGATCACACACCTGGTGCCAAGAAGTAGAACGTTGGAAGGGTATTGCGCTTGAACCGCCATTGCGAATCCCAGAGAAGAAAACGGGATATAGAGAGAGAAAGGGAGAGAGTGCGAGAGGTGGGGAAAGAAGCAAAGAGGTGGATTCCTGAGAGCAGGGGGTGGGGGGAATAAAGGGGGAGAAAGAAACGGTGGAGGAATCGAAGGCAAAGCCAAAGAGGCCAAAGGATAGCAGACTACTCGTTAGCCCTCGTTCTCGGCTCTTGTTTTCTCTCGCCCGCTCATCGGATTTCGACGTAGAAAAAAAAAAAAAAGGGAAAGCGAAGGAGAGAGGGAGAGAGGGACGCTCGAAACGAACGAATCCGTCCAACCGCGGACGACCTTCTTAATGTGTCTCTCCTTGCACACGCTTCTCACGCACACCAGACCACGAGAGAAAAAAAGGTGGGCTCTTTGTGAAGGGGAAGGTGGAAGGTTACCACTGATAACCATATAATTTTCTTTTCGTTGGAATAATAAATCCATTTTCCTTAATTGGACATTGTGATTTAGTTTAGATTTAGTTTTAATAATAATAACCATTATGGGGCATGTGGGGAAGTAGGGAGATGAATGGGTTGTATGCATGCATGCACGCATGCATGATGACTGGCTGGCCATTATTTTTTATTATTATTATTTTTCTCCTATGTTGGAGTTGAAGGTTGGTTCAAACATCCCAACAGCTATTTTCCTTCTTATTTCCTTGCCCTAGAAAACCAAGAAGTGGGGATTAAAATCCCCAACCTAACCTTGGTTGGTTGTTGTTATGTGTTTCATTTTGGATTTTTATATTTTAGGTTGTTTTCCTAGAGAAATGTTGACTAACATAATATTTATAAATTTCTAGCTCGGATTAGCAAAGAAAATCCTAATTGAATTTGGTGTTCTGTAGGCATGCCATTCTTGCTTATACATTATGGTAGGTGAGTTTAATTTAGAATGTCGCCCTAGTTTATAGTACCACATATGTCCCTTTCTTAGTTTTTAATTTAGTTTACTTTTTCTGATGAAGAAAAAGATGAAAGTTTGATATATGTTTTCCACCTATATTTTTTTTGTAAATTTTTTTTGACAATTTTGAATTGAGTAATGCTAGGAGGTTCCATTATATGTTGAGCAATGCCCTGGGGTTTTTTGCTTTTGAATCTTTTGATCACATGTTTGTTATAGATTAAAGCAAGATTTGTATCAACTAGTAATACTTAATGCACAGGTGCAGTTATTGCTGATCCATGGGCTAAAATATATTTGGCTATTAGAGTAGTAATGACGCTATGAAATCTAATAAGGAAATATGTAATTGGGAAACCAAATCTTTATCGAGTAACCGAAATCTATTTAACTAGATAACTTATGACATAAATATGACAAAATTGTCGCCATATATGATGCAAACTTTTTTTTTATCGTGGAATATTGTGCCATCTGACAATGAATCCTCGCACATGGTATTAAATTACGAAAAATAAGCGTCATATGTTATTATACAAATTCACAAGTGTCTTATGTTGTTATTAAAATCTAAATGGACTGCCATATTAAAGTCATTTAATTGACTCTTGGTCCACCCATTTGATGAGACTATTCCGCATCAAAACTGTTCTTTAACAACCAAATTACCACTCCTCTATTTTATTCTCAAAAAAAAAGAAAAATTCATATTCAATATTTGTGTATGATTATAAATTCATATCTTCCACACCTGCATTGCGCGATATCAATTAATATAACTGCTTGCACAACTCAAACTGAGTAAATAAATAGTTTAATATTTTTTATTAAACAATTTCATGCTCAACATCATGCTTATCTTAATCGCTTTAGCATCCCATTTTTCCTAAGAAACTAATTCGCTCCTCACCAATTTCTCCTTTTTTTTTTTTTTCTTTTTTGCTCCAAAACAAAACCACTATCCTCTCCCTGAGGCAAAACCACAAAAAACCACAAAAAAAATTCCAACCTTGCTTCTCGATGCTGTTAATGTCATAAACCATTTTCTAGAAACCATGATGTGTCAATGCATCTAGATAATGAGCCAGTTCTACTATGTTTTATACATACCTTACCCGAGTCAAATACACCATTCTGGGTCATTGACAATTAAGACCTGATGGCACAACAGACGTATCACTAAGGACCCAACAAGAGGACATAGGGCCCTGAGATTCCCACCCCTAAACATTAAAGTGAGGACAAAGGAAAGGCAAAAGGATGGCTTTCTTTGATAAGTTCACAAGAATGAGTAAATGGCATGTGATTCTTCCAAGGAGGGGACCCTTCAAGGACATAATAAACTTCCAAGGTGGTTGTTGTCATGCCCACACCCACATATAACCATCGAATCGGTCCATGCAAGAGCGGCCCATTCTGATTAGTATCCCTCTATCCAATTTGTTGGCTGTACCCCAAAAGAAAAAAAAAAAATTAGCATTTTTGTGCGCTAAGAATGACAATATTTAACTATTTAATCTATTTAATTTATTTTAATCTATTCTAGATCAAGCTAAATTATTTGTTTAATATAATGATCAGATTTTCATCTAAATTTTTGATCCATTTGATAACACAGATCGGATTCCGACCAATAGATTTTTCATCTATTCTAGGCTCAAATCAATTGCCGCCCTGTTGTGCAATCAATAATGAAGCATAACAGATAGAAACAAGAGGGGTGGAAAAATAAAGAGAGATTACAGACAGAGTTTGATAGGTATGGGGAGAAAATAGGAGGGGTGGAAGGAGCCGAGAGTCACGCATTTCCTGGGGTTTGGACCCCACAAGAGTGGCGTTTCCTGTTAATATTCCAGACTCTAGAGAATGTGAACGGGCAAGGCCCCTTCTATTTACAGTGGCACCTCTCTCTTGTTTTTTTTCACATGAACTGATGGAAGAGCTTTCCTTCACCGAGTCTTTATTTATCATGTTTGTAACTGTTAAATTAAAGTTATGCATGGAGTTAATATTTCTTCTCATTTCCATAGGAATAGATCGTTCTCGTTTTAAATGTGCTTTCGTTTTGGTAATACTAACATGCCGTTTTGTTTTCTAATTCTTGCTACGGAGTTATGAACCAGTGAGCTCGAGCTACTCTTATGGATGAATCGAGTTTAGATTGGTTTAGATTCATCTCTAACCTTGCTTTGTAACTTTATGTCTTAAGCAAGGTTTAAGATAACTACCCTTATAACGGTTTTAGAGACCTCCAATTACAGTAGCATACACATAGCGATCATTATTTGATGCTCTGAAAAAAAAAACTACAATTTTGACTACAAATTATTACGTGTCCATTGAAGAAATAGTTAATAATATCTACGATAATGAGTTTTTTTTTATTATTTTTTTCGCAAGATCGTTGTCCCCGTTATAACGGTAAATAGTAATTTTGGAGGGGATCCGGTATCCAAGGATGGCGGTGTCGTTGAAACATTAATGCCGACGGGTCCCGCAACCTGTTTCTGAGTGGGCCCCACTCGGACATCCGGCCATGGAGGTAACTCGTCTTGGACGCGGAGGCCGAGATCTCCCCAACCTTGCCAAAGATCGGTGTGGGTCCCGCCATTTTCCAGCCAAATAAGTCTGAATTGTGGGCCCACAGGGCACGACTCACCAAGCCCATAGATCGTTCGATGGGCTCGTAAGCCGAGTCCCATGCGAAGAACTAAGGCTCGGAGCCAACTACGGGCTAAGGAGACCAAGCTCGTTAAGGATTAAAAAGTTAAAATTATTGGAATCTAATCCCGGAACAATTAGGATATGTGAAAGTCTTTGTCGAGCCTTACTCCATCCTTTTGAACCTTCCAATTGGCTTACAATAGATGGTGTGTAAGAGCAGGTAAGCTTTCCAAGATAGCCAATCTAATTACTGGATGCTGGATATGCCTATAGCTACAATATATGCAGGATATGGTTATGTCCTCATATTGATATTCTCGTGCATATATATGATTTAAAAAGTGTAATATACCTGCTCCAATTTCCGCTAATGCTGGTGGATTAGACTTTGAAACTAGGCTTTTAGACAATAGGATGACCATGGGAAGATTACTGGCATATTCGGATCTTGGAAGCATGACATGAAAGTTCTCGCTTGATAAAGAACCAAAAAAAGCATATAAAGCAAGAAATGGAGAATACCAAAACATTTGCTAATCCTGTAATTTCAAGATCTAAGAATTCTATAAAAATGTTGGTATCTCATGTATGGACATATAAAGAGATAAATGTTGTCCCGATTTTTTCGAGGAAAAAATGTCATCCAAATTTGGCCCCCCAAGAAATTGATGTCCTTGATATAGTATAAGATATCACACATATGGTATACCTAAGGAACTAAATCCCATTCAAGGGGCTTTATGGACGTTCAACTACGGTGTCTGCTAGAAATCCACTAAGATGTCAGGATGATCAAAAAAAGAAAAGAAAAATAAAAAAAGGCAGGAAGAGAGGTCATTGATCTCATTATGAAGTCACCTTAACTCATATCTAAGATCTGAACTAGACCAAACATTAATCCATGCAGCATAACATCCGTGCCTTATTAATGTAGTCAGCATCAAAACCACCTATTGCTGAGTTGCCGTTGCTTCCAGGTTGCTTAGCGGCAAACCAACTGATATATATGTGCCTGAATACAAAGTTCAAAGCGTTGCTTTTTGACCCGTTCGACTACGTATTGTAGAGAGCTTTATCCAATTTCTCGTGAAAAAAAACCCCCCTTACGTAAGAGATAGATTCGACCAGCTAAGATATAACTTTCCCACTTCACGACCTTCTAACCACCACCCCAAATACGTATACACTCCTTTGATATTTAACCTATTCTAAAGCATCATAATAAACGTTACTTCATGCTCTCGAAACAAAACAATCCATGTCACGTATTCTCCTCGCAAGCTGATGGCATGCAGCAATCAACATGGTTGTTGGCTACACGGCACAGAAGCATCTGTTCTTCCTTATATTGATAGAAATAGAAATAATAAGGCTGAACATGGCCACTTGTCCTGGTGGTGATGGCAGGTTTGAATCGATCCCAAGCTGACCAAATTAAGGCCAAGTAATCCGTATGGCTTTGTCCACGTCAGGCTCTCCAACCATCACTTATGCATGGGGCATGACGTCTGTCGCATAGTTTCCCTCTTGTACATGTCTCATTGTGTGGTGGCTGCTATCGACGTACGCCAAATGGTGGTGGGAGTAGCCATCACCGATGCAGCATTCACATCTCGAACTCTCTCGCCTCCTCGCCAAAGTTTCCCATTCATTGCACCCAATAATTGTTGACGCCAGTACCCAAACAAACCTATCGATCTGATCACTCCGGCATGGGTCCGGCCGGGGCTTGTAGCTGAGGGGAAAGATGAATGTGGTGGGTTTGGTACGTACTCTTAGATGCCTCGGCGAAGAACAGGTGGGATCGAACCTCGCCAAGGGTGGAGGATGATGAGGAGTCGTGCTGGCGTAGTAATATTTTGACTGGGAAAGGAACAAAGGAAGCAACAAAAGGCTATCTATGCCCGTGGCGTTAGTATGGATTTTTCTCATCTCTCTTTCCTCTTTATCTTCTTGACAGTCATGAGAACACTACCTGGCCGGATATCTTTGAGATATCATGACTACGTTTCTGCAGTTGGCCATACCGTGTATTCTTGGATAATATGATCTCAAAGAATTCGAGCAGAACATGCCAGATATAGATCTTCTTGTGAGGCAATTACAGTAATTGTTATTGAGAAAAGATAATTATACTGATTGTTGCTTAGGTATGTTTTGAGGTGCTTTCCATGTCACGATGAGAATGTTACGTACTTGGTTTTAACGTTAATGTTTGGTTTTAACCGTGAACCCGATGTAACAGTGAAAGGTAGCAGACTATGCAAATCAAATCAATTTATATTAATTAATTGCTTCATTGTTCTCTCAATGTTGGTGAGTGTTTTTTGTGCCCCTTTTGGGAGAAAATTTTGGTGAGCTAAGATGCTGTCTAGTTTCCAATGGAAATTTAGTCCAAAAACATCAAGACTTAAACAAGAGGATGATTCATGCGGACGTGTACTTAGTCCTATATCAATTATTTACCTGAAAGTTTTTGGGTATTTATACATGACTAAAAAACTATAAAAAAATATATTTTTGGCTAGCTTTTTTGGATGAGATTTTGGGTTGTTACAATCTCTTACTCGCTTCTCATATCATCTAAATCGAGATAAGTTGAGCGAGGAAAGAATAATATATATGGGGAAGCTTTAGACCACCAAGCGATTGGTTATACTGGTGAAGGGTCTCTGTAGGCTATGGAATGGACAAGGAGTAATGAGTCTATTGAGGTATGCAATAGGCTTCTTTTTATTGGAGAAAGGTAGAGAGAACATCAATGGGATTTGGACGTAGACCACTTCTAAGTAGAGAGGGCATTGTTAAATGCCCATGATGCTCCAAGTTTACGTGTAAACGGCCTAAAGTTAGATATATTATTGTCACTCTATTTTAATTGAAACATATGTTTTAAAGTTAATTAATTCTGCTTCTTCTAATTAAGATATACGCACTCTATACTTGGCTTTGACAAATTTATTGGAGAGAGAACGACAAAAATGACCACAGCTCATTAAAGATTGGTATTGTTGGTTCCTATTATTCATAGGAAGGTGAGCAATGGAAAAATTTGAAAGTATGTGTTACATGACTCCCAACGTTCATGGACTATGGAATCGCATTAAATAGTAATGTAGTTATAATAATATTTTACAGTTCAATATATACATGCAATCATCTGATTACACTGATAGAGGTTGAAAGCAGTTATTATTCAGATTGGCATATATTATTGTCTACTAATAATCACTGTCTATCAATTCTTCTCATCATGTAATTTTCTGTACTAGATTTTAAAGAGTTTCACCATTTTATTTTTCCAAGAAACAAGATCATCCACAAAATCAAAATGGTTGTTTAGATGGTTCAGCCATCCTTATCCTGTCTATATATGCCACTAACTTCAGACAGTCTAAGAAACATGATCAAGATTCAAGACAGAATATTAAATTGAAGAGATGGAGTTCTTAAGGTCTTAACAGATGGTTGTACTCTTATTTACTTTATATATAAATATAAAAAAATCAGCGTATTATTTATAGATCCTGAAGTTTCTTAGGGTACCCATCTACCTGTAAACTCCTACTTTTGTAGATTTATTTTTCTATCAATTCACTCTCCATCTCTTTTGTAGATTTATCTCGTTTCTTGGGTCCAACGGGTAGCGTACAATGCAGCAAACAAATATAGGAATCTTTCTAAAGTTTGATTTCCATGGGAAGACGGGCTAGAGACCTAGAGTTCACAATCTTGCTGTGGCTTGCCTTTGCCTGATTTTCCCCCCCCCCACTTTTTATTCTTTCAATGGTATTGCATTTGGATTCCCACTGAAGCAAGTGCCCTGAAAAACGAGCCAATCCTTTGCTAAAAACAAGACCCAGGATCAAGTCAATGGCTCAAGGCTCATTCCATGGGCAATGGGGATCTTTTTTCTTTTGTTGGCACAGGTCATCTCAACCCAAGGAAAGATGGCACCAAGAGACAAAAATATAAACCACGTTGCTTTCCGTTGGTCTGAGGTTTATGTGGAGAAGAGCCCCTTAATTGTTTAGGCAAATGAAATGAAAGAAGACTAGCAGAAGGATGCCAGGACTCCCTGATTCTATAATTTGGAGAGGGTCCTCATTGCACTACTCACGCATAATAGTTACCAGGAAAAATAATAAGAAAGCGAGCCTAGTTCACATATACTTCCAAAAACATCGGGAAGGCCATCAACCACTCGGTAGTCACGTTCCTTGCTTGCGTGGGGGAAGAAGGAGAAGGATGGAAGAGGCCATTTCCTTTATCTTAAAACAAGGTAGCCATTTGAATCAAAGCAGTTCACATGCGCCGGTACCTCATGCAACCACTCATTGACTGTGGAAAGATGGAGAAAGGAAAGGGTTGCTTTAAATATTTCATTCCACCACCTTCTGAACGCTGTTCCCTTTAAAAGTGAATCTTAAGACTGTTTACAAATTTTTTTTCCTTGAGCCTTCAGTTTCATGTGAGACTCCGATGTAAAACTAGAAAGGAAATCCATGCACGGTTTTTCACTTTTCACCAATATTTACCATGAGTCACAGATCTTTACAAAAGATCATTGACATTCCAATAGCAAAACAACAGCTTCAGTGGCCAAGGCCCAGTTTCCTGTTTCCACTCACCAAGGTCTAACCACTACTCATAAAGGCGCCCCCCACCATTCATAAGCCTCATGTGACTTCTTTTAAAAAAATTCCCCCTTTTCAATTGTGTCATGGAAATTGGTGAAGGAAGGGCCGTCACCTCTCACTGCAACACTGAGAGATGATGCAAGTGCTGAAATGCTTCAAAAGAAAGATGAGACCAAGGAGATCCGAGCAAACTTATTGTTCAACAATGAGAGAAGCATACTTGATACTCCCCGGAAGGAGGGGGCGAGATGGTCAGTTTTTAAGTAGGCCGGGCTCATTGGTGGAGTGGTGGCCACAATGGGTCAAGTCACACCCTGTCATCCCTTTCGAGTTCCAACCAGCATTATTAAGAGGCTTTCGAATTCTTATCTATTCCTGGTAGTACAAACACCAAAGCAAAGGGGGTGTCAGGGCTCCGTTCCTTTGCCTCCACGCTGCCTCTCAGCCGTGACCGGCCTCTCCCCTCTTAATGCCATCGTATGCTCTCCTCACCCACCTTGCACACATCCCTATTCTCTCACTGACATCTTCTCCCAGTCTTCCCCTCCTCTCACACTTCACCTACTCCTTTGCCACCATTAGTACCTGTGTAAAGAGTGTGAGAGAGAGCATCTACGCTTTGCCTTGCTTTGCTTTGCCTCCTCTTGGATGGAGCAATGAGTTGGCATCACAGTTGACACTAAGCTTTGTTTTTTTGCCAGCTTTGTGAGAGTTTTGTTAGGAGGTTTAACATCTATCTCTCTCTCTCTCTCTGTCACATGCCTTCCTTTTTTTTTTATTAATGACTCTGAGTGGAGAGGGGCGACATGTGAGGAGGCTCTCTGTATCTCTTTCCTTGGCTCTCTCTCCAATCCCATACGCCTATCCCCTCGCAGCCTTTGAAGGGGCCAGCCCAACTTTAAAAAGAGTGAGGTATTTGTGCTGCTGCACACTGAAACAAGGTGGGAATAGGATGCGCTGTCCCTCTTGTGGGACACAACTCGATGCCTGGCCATCCACCTGGTGAGGGACCAACTCCCAGCACTCTTGTCTGATGCTGGTGGGCTCAGCACCAAGTGGCAAGGATTCAGGCAGCAGGCATGACCCTTGGTGTGGGAGGTACAGAAGATTGATTCAATTGTCTGCAGAGTAACTTATTGTGATTGTCCCTGTCCTTGGCAAGATAGTATGTATCTTGGTGGCATCAAGCCATCAAGGCAAGACCTGGTTAGAAGGGAACTCCATTAAATGGTGTTTGCAAGCTATCAATTACGCAATTAAGATTCCAAAATGATACAGTGTTCTTTTCGGCACTTGGAGACTTCATAAGCAAGCAGAAGGTTATGGAGATTTACATGTATATGTAGAAGGAAACTGGATTGCAGAATCTACATCCCTGCAGGGGATAGCATTTATTTGGAGCACAAATTTATCCAAAAGGCCTCGTGAAGTGTTTATCTGAAAACAGGGGGAAGAAATCCTGTAAGTTCCATTATGAATCCCCCTACATTTGCAGCCTCCTGTAGTTGGATGCTAAGACATGTATATTTCTTGTACGAGTATGTTGGCAATTTCACAACTAGAGTTAATTTAATAACTCGAAGTCTATAGGTTTTGAGTAATTTTGAGTTTGGGTGGCCTCTCTTGAGGCTAACTAAACTTGAATAATTAAGTAGCCCTTGTTTGTTAAAAGCAAGCACCCACCATACAAAACAAATGAAAAGCTTGAGAAGCTCTACTCAGGCTCGGGTCAAGCTCAGTTTGAAGCTAAATAAACCACAATTGAACAAGCAATTCAGGCTTTAAAAGAAAGAATTTCAAACCATATTCAAACTTGGTTTCGTAGGGCTCAATTTTCTGTAGAGTGGTACAATCAATAGCGTTTTTAACTTTTTTAAACTTATATTTTATAATTAAGATTTTAATTGGTATATGTTTTAATATTTGAATCTCTTAAACATTAATTTAAATTGACCAACTTTGAAATCAAGCTCGAGTTATTTTTAGGCTCCTGATCGGCTCGATTTTAAACTAGGCTGGAATTAAGCTCAAAATAGTAGTAACAGGAACTAAGCTTGAATAAGCATTTCAAGCTTAGAATTAATTTTAAGCTAAGCTTGATCAGATACAGGCTCGATGAAGTTCGGCTGATTTACACCCCTACCAACAATCATCATTGCCTAAGATTAGGTGAAAATGAAATATCCACTAATTGGTTTTAATTATCGACCGCCTCTTGAATTAGAGGACATTACTTTGACATATGAATTTACCTTATTGCAATCAAGTCTTTTATTAGCAAAAAGGGCTATTTCCTAGTGGTTGCACTGGTCCTCCATCAGGAGAATCTACTTTTGAAAGTTGGGAGGTATTTTTTCAATTTTTTCCATGGATTGATTGCTGATGTTTGCATCACTATTGTTCCAAAAAAAAAAAAAGGACAAAGGTGTTTTTTTTGTGTGCGTACGTTTGTGGCAGTGGTGGAGTTAGGTGCGTTGGACTTGTTAGGTGTCTCATCAACATAAAATTTGAGGGTTGCATGCGTATTTTTTTAATGGTTATTATAACAACATTACACTATATTGCAGTGCTTATCCACTCCACTCTCTGTTCTTAGTAAAATGCATAAATTTGTAGTTGATCATACTTTTTTTTTTTGTATTTGAGAAAAACATCATATACAGTTTGTAATTGATCATATAGCTTTGTAATCACTCTATCTTTTTTTCCTTTTCCTTGGAGCAGAGAAAAAAAACCATCATATGCGACTTTTGTTATTCCCTAATTATTGCCATGAAGTCTGCATTAATCTGTCTTTGCTGTACGAGACAATCATGGAGATCTGTTTATATCCACCCTCACAGCATTTTATCTATTTGTCTTATTTGGGACATGACATTGCTGAAGTGTTTCAATAAGCATTGCAAACAATGCCAAAATCCTAGGTCAATCACTCAACTGCCATTTTTAAAGCCGATTCTCGCTGTCATATTAGTCACAACCATCGTCACCATTATCAAAAAAAAAGAAAAGAAAACCATGCCGTCTCTCACTCTCCTGCATCACAAAACAATTAATATAGGCTATATGAGTCACTAGACCATGCTCAGTTTCCCTTGGTGAAGTCAGTGTCATGTGGGTCTTTCCTCCCTTGTCCTCAGGTTTGCTTTCTGCTGCCTTGCAAGCTCTCCATTATTGAGATAGGCGAGGAGTAGCAAGAAGTCATGCCTTCCTTATTAATTGTCCCTATAAACTGCCGACCACTCTCTCCAATGGCATGTTCTTCCAAAGGATGAGCACATCTCTTTGTACCAATCCGGGCACCAAGTCCTTCTGTACTCCTGCTGCTCATCTATCTGGTTGATGCCAAAACCACTCCTCCATTTCTCCTCCCCCGTCCACTTCGTGGGAATACTTTATAAAACTCGCAAAAGCTTCCATCATTATGAGTTTGAATATTAGCCAAGGACAGGCCTACCATAACATAGTCATGTTCCACCCACCATTTGTGACGACTCATAAGGTTCTCTGTAAAGGTTGCTTGGAGAGAGAGCCGGCCAGGTTATTAGAATGATCAGCTTTTGGTTAGCCAAAATCATTATATAAAGACAATATGGTAGTCACAGGACAACAATTTGTTCAAAGTTGATCAAAGCTTGCCTGGTCTAAGGGTGAGACACCTCACCCATAAGGGATGTGGGCAGAGTTTGAAGACAAAGGCAGAGAACTCAAAAACAATATATATATATATATATATATATATATATATATATAGAGAGAGAGAGAGAGAGAGAGAGAGAGAGAGAGAGATAAAAAGATAGATAGATGGATGGATAGTAGTTCATGTCAAAATGGTTTGCTTTAACCTGGAGCCGAGGTTAATTAGTCTTTATCATGTCGACAGACCTACAATTCCTCAGCAAATCCTTGAAGAAAACATAAGCTAATTTAATCTTTGCTCAGAAGAAAATAATGAATATTGGAATGGACAGCTCAATTTTTTTTGGGACAGCTCATTTTTTTAAGTTCAATGTATGTTGGCCAATTCTGGGGCACAAAAGTTATATTTTAGTACAGTCGCAATCTTTATTCATTTCTTGAAGCATTGCTCTCACAACCCTCTTGGTCAACTAGCCTTTTCCTTTTGAGATATACAGTAGAAATGCCACCACCTGGGTTTGAATCCTATGCCCCTGCCAGTGCATGGGCCGAGGAGGGGGATGCCATTACTTTTGGCTTAACAAAATTAGAGAATTTTAGGATCATTCCATGTCTAACTGGCTTGGTTTTCATTTTGGTACGTGGGCTGGCCCTTATTATTTGTTGTATACTGCTAGAAATATTGCTGGCTGGATTGAATTAGGATGGCTTTTGTTCATCCTTTTCATGGGAAATGTAGATGTCTGAGATGATAAGAACAAAGGATATTGTGAATAAAGAGCTGCTTAATGGAATTAAGCAAGACATGATACAAAGTAAGGCTTGCCTATGCTAGGATGGCTAAAAGAAAAGCACAAATAGACAAATTCATCCGCCTAACTTGACCACAATCAGCATTAGCAATTGATTTGATAATCCGATGAGTGAGGCCAAAGATAATTAGAATTATCATGCTAGCAAAGACTTATTGGTTTGTGTTCCCATCCAAACCTATCGAATCTTTTGGAGGGATATATGAAAGCAATATCATGCATATGAGGAATCCATTCTCTAGCCACCTATCAATTTTCGGCGAACTTTGGAGGCTTATTCTCTAATAGCATGAATTTAAAGTGCAATCAATTCCCTTCTTACCACCTGCCATTTTAGGTCTCATTGGGAGGTCCTCTCCTGCCTAAAAGTGTCCTAGTAAGGAATCTCTCACCAATTTTCAGATAATTGCAAGTGCTCAGACACCAATCTTTTGAGCTCCACAGCTAATTAAAATAGATCTTCCTTCAGAGCCTTGTCGACATATAGTTGCTTCAGAAGCCAAAAGGCTTGGATACTGCTGATATTGTTGTCAATGTAAGATTCTGAATGGAGCGAAACCAGAAGAATACTTTATGTTGTTGGATCACATTTTGTGCTGCTCTTAATGTGCTTTCTACTAGAAAAAAGCAAGCGGAAACTCTAGAGTGGTGTGCAAGCATTACTATGGCTTCTGGTTGGCTATTGCATTCGGCCATTCGCTCTCACTAGATAGCAAATTCGTTGGAACCAAGTCCTCTACTCTGGCACTGAACCATTAAATTATTGCAGTGTGAAGAGTTCTTGGATTCCTCATGATTGCTTCTTTCATTATTTGTCCGACTGTTCTAGCCTCAGAGCAATTTGAGGACACCAAGAGGCTCTTTCATTGATGTGCTAAAGGAAAGTAATCTTTCATAAAACCATGGCTCCATTTGTGTTACTTTATGATGGAGTAAGGGTCATGATGATCAATAAGGAGCGCATTTTTAGCTACTGCTCTATTTATGAGAAGTTTAAAGATCCTTTAGATATCAGATGGATAGGAATCATGGCAATTCTAGTCTTAAGGAAGAAGCATAGACTGAGTAAATATGCCACATAGGGGCTTAGCAATCTTTAGATGCCTTCCCAGATTATGATGGTGCGATGTGAGGAAGACATTATCAAGTCATACTATGATTGAGGCTGTGGACATTCACTTTAAAAGAAGAGACCACAAAGGAAGAAAGGATTTGGGAATTAGAGGTGGGAGAATAAAGCAGTGAGCCCAAGCACATGAAGAAGCCCACCAGCAAGCCAATACTTTGCAGCAGTCAGAAAGTTGGAATTCCTTTCCATGATAATTTTGCTCCTTTTACTACTATGCACGATTCCTGGTTGAGTGCACCACCAAACAACAACTGCTCAGAGCTACCACCACTTTGATTGTATGGTAGCTTTGATGTGCATGAAACCACCAAGAAAATGGAAAGGGGAAGGGCAAAAAGAGAGCATCATTGTGAGGGAAAAACCTATTAGAGCATCACTTGAGAGGCATGGCAGGTTTATTTTAGAAGTTGGAGGATGTAGGAGGCATTGAAAGCAAAGTGGAGAGGTAGGCTCCATGAAGTTGCTCACCTTGACTTCAAGGAGCCCCCCAGATATGGCTTTTTTAACCACCCAAGTTGCCTCCCTTCGAAACTTTCAAACTTGGAGACTCTAAAACAAGGTTTCTTTTCCTTGACCACTCAAATTACAGGATATTGACATGCTAAGATGCATCCCCCCCTAACATGCAATTATTGATGGCAACCTAATTGTTTCCTTCTTATTAATGTGATAATGGTGTCTAAAGGATAAGCTCCAGCTAACTCTGACATCAACTCGAAAGCCTTCATCCATGTATCCAATAAACAGAGGCAAAAGGTTGGCTGGCATTTTATTTCACTAGATGGCTAACATCTCTTTTGTTGCCACGACAGTGGTGGGGCATCAAAATGATGCATCTCTTAAGCATGGCCAAAATGACACATAAAGGTGGAGATAGTTGGTTTGCACTACGGTTGGCAACAGTGTGATGCTCATCCTGCAATAATAGCAGTGGTTCAGCTGATTTCGTGTTCCCAGCCAGCCGAAAGAGGAATCCTACTGATGTTAAGATCACAAGCCCCAAGGGGCAATTCATGGCCTCAAGATGAGTAATTTAAGCCATTAATCTCGCTACTAGAAAGGTTCATGATCTAAACTGAATCCAGCATGGATTGTGTGATCCACAAGATGTTCCCTGGATGATTCGATATGACTTAGAAAACTGTGGGACTTCATGTTGTTTCTTGAACACCTCAGCCCACATTCCGTTGAGTTTGAGTGGGAACCAAGAAGTAGAGCTTGAATAGCTGGAAAGTCTGCTTAATCCTTCACAGAAACAAGAACTTACAAATTAGAGTCGGCTCCAAAGTTGTTCGAACTCAGTAGAGTACTCGATTTTCGATGAATAATTTTATTTCTACAACCCTCAAGATTCTTATAAAATTTATCAATCATACTTTTTAAAAAAAAACGTACTAAAAAATATTAGCTTACCAAATTTTGGTATGCACTTGAACATTGGGCTTACGCCCAGCCCATATCACCTGCAAAGCCTGATGAGTGTCGAGGACAGCATGGGTCTTAATACCTAAAATCCCAACCCACCAATCTATAGTTCTTTTGAAACCTTTCCTACCTAGGCCTGACCCCCCCTTAAGTATTTTTCATATGCATAACTTCTTGGCAATTTAGATCCTCTTCAATTCATGGTTGAACCGGAGAGACCTGATTCTAAACCATGGTCTATTCGCATATCACATAACGACCCATGATTGGGTGAAGCATGTCATTCATGTCATGTGGAACGAGTAGGCCCTGCTTGACCACAAGAATTTGCAATACATGGTTGGTGATTTAAAACCAGATCTCTACAATTCAACCTTGAAGTGAGAAGGATCATAACTCCCTACTTGAAGTCCTTCTGCAAGCTTCACTACTTCAATTTTATATGTCCTAAGAACTGAATGAGACTAACTCTATTAAGAAAGAAGATACACATTTCACAATATTATTAATGCTATATGTTCTTGTTACTTCTGTTGATTCTGCAGTTGTTTACTTTTGTCTTTTTCTTCTCTAGTACATGCATAAGCATAGGATTCCTAGTAAAACATACTCTCAAGAGCAAAACACATAAAACAATAATAGCTGACATGGCATTACCAATACCATATTACAACTGAGAAAAATTTACGAGAGAATGTAGTCTAAAATGAATTGGGAGAATGAAAAACTTTTATCTTTAGATATAAAGAAAATTCTTGAAGTTTTGCATGCGAAAGCCTCAACATGTGCGGTGAGAAATGCAATCACTGCCCACTTTTCTTCCCATTCTCTCTCTCCTCTTTTCCTTAAAGAGAACATGCAGAATATTAGTACTATTTAATACATGATTACATGGTTTGTGCTTCATTGGCCGGTAACAAGAGCATTACCCGTTTATGTATATCAACTGACTCATCTTCTTATAACATCATTCACAAACATACAAATAAATAACTTAACCTTTTTTGTTTTTAAAATTTTGTTAATTATTCATGATCCTTCCTGAATCCATTACCTGAATTCCAAATCTCTAGTCCAGCGGAATTGTTGCCAAACATAAAGCTTTTGACCATTTTGTCCGACTGCTCCCTGTTTCAGTGCAGGATCTGTGACAGAAACTTCAAATGACTTCTTAGTCCTAGCATTATGCTTAGATCCCATTGTTCTTGGCACCATTGCTTTTGAAAACCCTGCGGATTATTTATATCGATGGCTCCATGCCGTGGATTGTGTTGCCCCTCGAAAACATCAGGTATCTGCACGGTCAGGCAAGAATACCTTCATCTTCCTAAATTGCTGGAATGTCAAGCCAAACATATACAAGGATAGCCTGAACAGACGCCAAGACAATCTTACTCTTTTTAGATACCCGCATCGTGAGAGAGAGCCGAACTGTCGGAGAACGCAAACGAGACATCCATCAGAAACTGACATTAAATTTCAGATGACTCCTTTCCTGACCAAATAGACTTTGAGAAAGTTTAAGCTCACGGGTTGGATATCAGGATTTCATTGTAAACAACAATCAGAATCCTGCTAATCAGCAGCACTGAAGTCCCAACCAAGCAGTAACATTGCATGACAATTACACAACTCAGCCAGAAGGGAGTCTGCAATTACAAAATTCATCAAGACAATAAGGTACTAACAATATTGAAGTATAAATTCAGTTGAAACGAAGAGATTTATTAAATCACACTTCCCCAACCCCCCACCCTGCCCCTTCTTTTGCGCAAGGGAATCCCTCCTGATAGGTACATCATCCGTCAGTCAACCCGAGAGTGCAGCATTGAGTGCACTATGAACATCGACCCCAATCTGCGCTTCAGCCTTTTCCAAGTCTGTTGCAGCTGAGCTAAGCTTCTGCGTAAAGTCAGCAAGTCCCTTCTGGACCAGGCTCGGATCAATATGGTCAACAGGAACAGCCTCAACAGCTACTACATCAGTGATGGAGTTTGCATGGATGAATGCAAATCCACTGCTGACAAAATACTTGGTCACTTCATTCCCATCATGCACGGAAAGAACCCCTGGTTTGAGCTCTGCAATGGTGGCAACATGTCCAGGCAAAACACCCATTTGCCCTGTTGTTGCTGGTACAATAATCATGTCAACCTGAAAAATACACAAACGGTTGAAAAGAAAGTCACAAATGGTCAAATAGGTGTCTTTTGATTATTATTCCAACTCTAGATATGACAGTTTATAGCTGCTCTTAATAAAACTATATACGATTTTTGGTAAATGGGGGACGTCGATCTGGGGGAGGGTATATGATATCAGGAGGGGGGTTATTCTGTTAGGGTGGGATAATGAAGGAGGGACAAGAGAGGCTGGGGGTGGCAAAGGCTATTTATAAATCATAAGGGTGGGTTGGGGGGAAGGGGGGGGGGGGGGGAGGGGGGGTGGTGTTCTTTTGTACTGTAATTGTTATGGCCAGGGAGGAGGAGGAGGACCTTCTCATTCACTCATTCCTCATCCATAACATACATACGGACATACATCCATAACATAACATAACATAATATATACATATAAATGAAAAATTAGTGCAACAATTACTCAGGCTACTTTATTTATATTAGTTGCCACTAGAATGACTTCAAGACAAAGTCTAACACACAATCTGCTCTCCAAATCCCTCATATGGCCATTCACAATGCCACTAGGATCCCTAGGTATAAGACCGAATGTTTCCCATAATTCACATCTCAGTGGCATCCCATTGTTGATGTTGCCTTCCTCAATTATATCAACTTCCAATAGTAGATGTTTTCCTTCCACTCAAGAAAATACAATTCTTGAGCCACTTGCAATCAAATCATAACCACATTCACAAATTCCTTCACCATTTACCTTACATGTATATGGCATCTTTTTTCAAAGTCCACAATTGCAAGTCACTTATAAGTACAAAGGCAGAAAAAAAAAACTGCAAAGAATCTAGTGAATCATATGATATGCCACCTTAAAGACCGAAAGGACGGTGTAAATGTTCAAGTAGTTGCTTTCTGCAACACTGATGAAAAGATTATGATGTCAACAAGTAAACATAATAAAGATAGAACATTCTAACATTGCCCATGCTCCAATCCATATTTGGGTTTAGTGTATCTAAGTACCTTTAACTCAAGATTTCACAAGCTTATTTGGCCTCTCCATCACCCTTCCAGTTGCAGATTATGTGACTTCATAAAAGCACTGATACCTTTAAACCCAGATTTCACCAAACAATAACAAGCCTTTAATCTTTATTGTCCGTCATACCACATTTGCATTTCCACCAAGTGAGACCATGGTGTTTAGGCACACCAGTTCACTCCCGGAAAATTAACGAAGTGTATCCAATGCTTTCAAGCTGCAATGTAATGCAGGCAATGAGGTAATAAACATCTTTATGATTGTACTTAAAATGGTAGTGCCTCAAGAGAAATCCTGATCAGTGCAACTAATGAACAAAAACTATGAATCTTCTTTAGTGCACATCCAGCGTCGATCATAAGTTAGCCCAGAGACAATAATGTGTTAAAAAAAAAAAACTCTTCTATAATCTCCACAAAGCACCAAATGTGCAAAATTCATTTATCCTCTAATTGCCGGCCCCATATAGGTAGGAAAATGCTGATGCTTACAATTTATGTTCTAACTGTTAAACAAGACAACCAATTAAACATGACTAAAGCAAAGTCCCCCCTAAAAAAATAAAGCAAAGTTCCAAGTAATCATCCACCTTGTCATCCAAAGGGGCATTTCTGAATTTAAACTTCCAAAATACCTTTCCACCAATAATATTACAAGAATCCACCATAGTGATTTCTTCGAGTTTTGCTAATTCTTACACTACAAGAAAGGTCTCTTTTTAAGGTCACCCCACCAATACAAAAGCCAACAAAAAAAGTTTAATTTTTTGCCTTTGCTAACCATAGATCTAGAAATATTTTTCTCCTAATGAAAGCCCCTACAATGATCTCAAGATCAGAGTAAAGATGGTGGAACTTTTAATCTTCCTTATATGTGAAGAAACTCCACCTATTTCCAACCATATAGGAGAGTGAAGACAGCATGCTTCCTCCTCAAATCTCGTAGTCTGTTAGAAGAAAGGTGGTGGGGACACAAACCACCGTTTCCAGCATGTATACAGACGTCGCCGGCGTGCATAGCACTTTGGCCACCCTAGTTTTATTTTCTTGCGTATTTTCATTTATTTCTTATGTATTTTCGTATTTTATTAGTTGCTGGCTTGTTTGATTGTATTTAGCTAGTGTAGTGACCCATGATGTTGTTGGGTCATGGGTAGTTACATGATCTCATTTGTGGGGATCATGGGTAGTTGTATTGGGGCTATATATGGCACCCCCTTATCTACTGTTTGGTAGAATATTTGGGATTAAAAAGACTTGGCTTTGGCATCTGGTGGACTCCAGACTCCTCCCTCCTCCTTCCCCTTCTTAATTTCTTCCTTTAATCAGCTGTCCCGCATCAGTTTGGTATCAGAGCACTGTTGGGCTTTGCCTCTGTGCCAACGCCCCGATCCGTGATCCTTTCCCTTCCTTTTCTTCACTGCCATTTTCTGGGCCGCAGTGGGACAGTTTGCAAAAAAAAAAAAAAAAACTTTTGTTGTCTCCTCTGTCCCGAAAATCCCACAGAAATCTACCAAGTGTATGGCAGAGCACCGCCGGATCTCAGGATTCCGGTGGGCACACGAAATCTACGCGGTAACCCGACCCCGGACGCCGGAGCGAGCTGACGGACCACGGGTGACTCCCTCTGTCAAAAAGAAGAGGAGCATCGCTGCCCTTCTTTCAGATCTGTCCATCGGACCCGCCGAAGCGTCTGCCGGCCACCGCGCACACGAAGAGAGACGGGAGACATTCCTGCGAGGAAACCCAGTGTCGGAGCAGGTGACCGGTCGCCGGCCACCACCACAGACCACTGAGATCTCCCTCCTCTGCACTGCTAGCGTGGACTTCGCCACGAACGGCCGCCGGGAACTGCCAGCAACTGTAGCCGCAGAGCCCGGTACCACCTCCCGAAACCGTCGGGAGGTTGAAGAAACACCAGCTAACGGGTAAGCCCCTCACCCGTTACCCAGTCTACTAACCCGGATCCGTTTCCCAAAAAAAAAAAAAAAAAAAAAAAAAAAAAGAGAGAGGCACATGACCCTCACGTGAGCCTCGCACGTGACTTCACACGTGACCACCCCAGACGCAGCACGTGACTTGCACGTGCTGTTCAAAAAAAAAAAAAAAAAGAAAAAAAAAGAAAAGGAGAGAGAAATCGTACCTGTTGCTCGACGGAGAAGAACCCTAGATCTAGGGTTCCGCCACCACTGCCGCCGTCGACGCTTCGCTGCTTCACCTCCACCGCCACTGTTGCCGCTCCCTGTTGCTGCCGCCGAGCCGCCTCGCCCTTCCGCCGCCAGTCTCTTCTGGCTCGCCGCCGCCGCTCACCTCTGCGACCACGCACCGCTGCTTCAATCACACCGCCACCCTCCCCTTTCCCCTCTTTCATCTTCTCCGTTTCCTCAACCCTCGAGTTCTCCCATTTCTTCCCCCTCTCAGCTCACTAAACCCTAAACCCCTTTCTTTTTTTCTCCCTTTCATCTCACCAAGACCCCTTCTTCTTCTGTGCCGCCACCTCCGACCTCCGCTGCCGACTCCATCCTCCGCCTTCGCCGACCCCCTCGCTCCCCAGAACGAGGGATCCACCCTCCGACATCGCCCTTCTCCTCCTTCTTCTATTCTTTCCCATTTTTTCCCCCACGACGTCTCCCTCGGGTTTACTCCCACTGACACAGAGGGATCCGAAGCTTCTGGAATTCGGGCGAGCCACCGGTTTACTTTCGGGTGAGCGGGCCGACCCCAGCCTTCGGCCCATTACAGGTGAATTTCTGTTAGCCCATTGTCTTGTGGGCCTGATTCTTCCAGCTCTACAATTGGATCCAGACCCTGCCACGTGTTGGACTTCTACAACGACACTGTAGTCAGCCATCTTCCAGCAGCATTTTCTACAACTCGTCGGGTTCCGGTTCTGCATCCTACACTTTGACATCCAAATTCATCCGCTGATTCAGATTTGCAAGAAGAGGTCGTATCTTTCCTTTAAATAACTATTTTACAGCCTTTCCCTATAAACTAGCTTATCTTTAGATTATTATTGTTTCACTTCATGTTGTCGGTTTGAGATAGGACCTTACTTTTATAAAAGCCTATGCCCCTTGAAAACACATATTGAGCCTTACAAATTATTTTCAAATCCTCGAAAGGCAACTAGGAAATTTTACTTGAATCTGGTGAAACCCAAATCAATTTGAAGGACCCCACTTTCATTAGATTAACCTGCAAAGATTTTGCATGATCCCAAACCGAGGTTAGCAGTACCTAAGGTCCTGATATTTTGTTATCACCTGTGCTAATTCGAAGGTAGCCGATACTATGTCAAAAGTCGTCTTTATTCAACATTGTTAATTTTATTCTGAATGTTAATTATATATCTAGGATTTTTTTGAATTCTAGAGTATGACAACTCGCAGCGGTACATCTTACTCACATGAGATGTCGACCAACCCAAACCAACAGGTGTTAGATGCCATAGCAGCATTAGAAATCAGATTAGGAGCAAGAATCACTGACCTTGAAACTAGGCTGAACACTCGCTTGACTATGGCTGAAAATTCAATCACCAACCTCCAAGTGACTCACAACGATGGAGAATCTGAACTTGGTGAGATTGAACCGTCCCGCCCCAGAGGCCTTGGGCCACAACACCAAAGGGACTATCTAAGAGCACGTGAGACACCAGATGAGCATGTAATGCGCAGTATAAAGATCGATGCACCAAGTTATGATGGTCGTCTTGACCCAAAAGTCTTCATCGATTGGCTCGCTGATATGGACCATTACTTTGAATGGTATAGCTTGTCTGACGATCGCAGAGTTCGTTTTGCAAAAATGAAGCTCATTGGTCCTGCAAAATTACATTGGAACACAATAGAAAATATGCTTGCTAGAGCTAGACAACCCCCTGTGGTACATTGGGATGAAATGAAGGAGAAGTTAAAGGAAAAATATCTCCCAACATCCTTTAAGAGTCGCCTGTTAGATCAGTGGCAACGACTGATTCAAGGAAACAAACCTGTGTCTGAGTACATCGCTCGCTTTGATGAGTTTTTCATGCGATGTGATGCACGTGAAAGTGTGGAATTGACCCTTTCTAGGTTTAGGTCCGGATTGCGAGATGATGACTGGAGGCGTCGATCCATATTTCACACCTATATCAAATGTGGCGAACATAGCTGTAAGGTTATCATCGACAGTGGGAGTTGTGTCAATGTTGTATCCACAAGAACTGTCAAGAAGCTACAGTTAAAGACAGTGCCTCACCCTAACCCTTATAATGTGTCTTGGGTGGATAAAACCGCTATACCAGTCACTGAGTGTTGTCTAGTCCAAATCAACTTTTCTGAATATAATGATAAGGTCTGGTGTGATGTTATTCCCATGGACGTTGGACACATCATCCTTGGTCGACCATGGCTTTATGACTTGGATGTGACCATTTATGGCAAATCCAATTCCTGTTCTTTTGTTCACCAAGGAAAGAAAATTCGACTAAACCCTCTACCACCTAGACCTTCTAATGCTGGAAAGAAGAATGTGAAGGTTGAAAGGCGCCTTCAAATCATTAGCCCTAAGGAATTTGAGAAAGCAGCATCCCAAGGATCCGTAGTCCTTGTGTTAGTGTCCAAAGAAGTTGTTCCTGATTTTCAAATAGATTTTCCGAAGGAAGTTCATCATGTTCTGGAAGAATTTAAGGATCTCTTTCCTGAGGACCTTCCTGATGAGCTTCCCCCTATGCGTGACATTCAGCACGCCATAGACTTGGTTCCAGGGGCGACTCTCCCGAACTTGCCTCATTATAGACTAAATCCGATTGAACACGCTGAATTGAAACGGCAAGTTGATGAACTACTCCAAAAAGGGTTCATCCGAGAAAGTCTTAGCCCGTGTGCGGTGCCGGCGCTTCTAACGCCCAAAAAAGACGGCACTTGGAGAATGTGTGTGGATAGCAGGGCAATTAATAAGATAACGGTTAAATATCGGTTTCCAATACCACGATTGGATGACATGCTTGATATGATGGCAGGTGCCACTATCTTTTCCAAAATTGACCTTAAGAGTGGTTACCACCAAATCCGTATCCGCCCAGGTGATGAATGGAAAACAGCTTTCAAAACCAAGGATGGGTTATATGAGTGGCTAGTCATGCCCTTTAGATTAACAAATGCACCTAGTACATTTATGCGAATTATGACCCAAGTACTAAGACCTTTCATGGGTAAATTCCTTGTAGTCTACTTTGACGATATCTTAATTTACAGCAAAAACAAGGAACAACACCTTGAGCACCTACGTTTGGTTTGCAATTCACTAAGAAAAGAAAGCCTATATGCGAATCTTAAGAAGTGTTCATTTATGAATGATCGTGTAATCTTCTTAGGATTCGTTGTTTCTTCTGAGGGTGTTTCAGCAGACCCACAGAAGGTCCAAGCTATTCTTGAATGGCCCGAACCCACTACATTATTTGAGGTGCGAAGCTTCCACGGCCTAGCCACCTTTTATAGAAGGTTCATCAAGAATTTTAGTACGATCACTGCACCAATTACGGATTGTATCCGAAAAGGTGAATTTCATTGGACCGTTGCGGCCTCAAGGGCATTCCAAGAGATCAAGACTAGAATGACTGAAGCCCCGGTGATGCGCCTCCCAGATTTTACTAAAGTTTTCGAAGTTTCTTGTGATGCATCTGGTATAGGTATAGGTGGTAAGCCAAGAAAAGCATCCTATCGCATACTTCAGTGAAAAGCTGAATGATGCCAAACGAAAATATTCCACCTATGACAAAGAATTTTATGCAGTTGTGCAAGCGCTGCGTCACTGGCGTCACTATTTGCTACCTCAGGAATTCGTATTATATTCCGACCATGAAGCTTTGAGGTACTTAAATTCCCAAAAGCGATTGAATTCACGACACGGAAAGTGGGCTGAATTTCTTCAAGAATATACCTTCGTGTTGTGTCACAAAGCAGGTATTGACAACAAAGCAGCTGATGCCTTAAGCCGTCGTGTAGCATTACTTTTGTCGGTAAGCATAAATGTTACTGGATTTGAACGTATAATTGACGACTATGCAACTTGTCCAGACTTCACTGAGATCTATGCAAGCGTCTTAGATGGTCGCACCAGGGATAATAGTGATTACCTTGTGGTTGATGCCTTTCTGTTCCGAGGAAACAAGCTATGTATCCCTCAAACATCCCTTAGAGATTTTCTTGTTTGGGAACTTCATGCGGGAGGAATAGCTGGCCATTTTGGTAGAAATAAGACCATTGATATGGTCGAACAAAGATTTTATTGGCCTAGTTTAAAACGGGATGTTGCAAAAATTGTTAGTCAGTGTCGTACTTGTCAACTATCCAAACAGCGCAAACAAAACACTGGTTTATATACTCCCCTTCCTGTCCCAGATCGTCCTTGGCAGGACATTAGTATGGATTTCGTGCTAGGATTGCCAAAGACTAGAAGTAAGCATGATTCCATTCTCGTGGTAGTGGATCGGTTCTCTAAGATGGCACATTTTCTACCCACTTCCAAGACTTCTGATGCCTCCAAAGTTGCGAGGATTATCTTTGATGAGGTCGTTAGGCTCCACGGGCTTCCAACCTCGATAGTGACTGATAGAGATGTCAAATTTGTTAGTTATTTTTGGAAGACCCTCTGGAACTTTATGGGTACTAAGCTTAAATATTCCACAGCCTATCACCCTCAGACAGACGGGCAAACTGAGGTGGTCAACCGCAGTCTAGGAAACCTTCTACGATGTTTGGTAGGTGACCACCCAGGTAATTGGGATCTTCTTTTATCCATAGCTGAATTCGCCTACAATAGCTCTGTAAACAGGACCACTGGCTTGAGCCCTTTTGAAATTGTCTTAGGCTATGTACCGCGAAAACCTGTTGATCTTATCCCAGTAGCCCCTAATAATAGGATCTCTGAGACCGCTGAATCCTTTGCGCAACACATGCAAAATTTACATAAAGAGATTAAGAAGAAAATTGAAATCAACAATGCGAGATATAAAACGGCCGTTGACTTACGTCGACGTTATCAAGAATTTCGAGCGGGTGATGATGTAATGATCAGAATCAGAACTGAACGGTTTCCACCAGGAGCCGTTAGGAAATTGCACGCCCGAAGTATGGGTCCATACAAAATTCTGAAACGGGTTGGATCTAATGCATATGTGGTGGATATTCCAAGTGATTTTGGGATTAATCCAGTTTTTAACGTAGAAGACTTAGTTGCCTACCGAGGTCCGACAACTATTCCTACAGACCCGCTCAATGAGCCTGACACTGACTGCACATCCAATTTTGAGAACATATCTCCTGCTCCTGCCTTGCCTCCTGTACCTTTTTCTCCGCAGATCACAGATACAGTGGAACAGATTTTGGATGATCAGATTGTTAGTACGCAGAACGGTGGTTATCAGCGATACCTGGTCAGATGGCATGGTCGACCTCCGTCAGATGATACTTGGATTAGCAGAGATGAGCTTCAGCGACTTGCTTCAGACCTGTTGGAGCATTACCAGACATCCGTTTCGCCAGAGGCGAACTCTTCTCCGCTGAGGGGAGTTGGTGGGGACACAAACCACCGTTTCCAGCATGTATGCAGGCGTCGCCGGCGTGCATAGCACTTTGGCCACCCTAGTTTTATTTTCTTGCGTATTTTCATTTATTTCTTATGTATTTTCGTATTTTATTAGTTGCTGGCTTGTTTGATTGTATTTAGCTAGTGTAGTGACCCATGATGTTGTTGGGTCATGGGTAGTTACATGATCTCATTTGTGGGGATCATGGGTAGTTGTATTGGGGCTATATATGGCACCCCCTTATCTACTGTTTGGTAGAATATTTGGGATTAAAAAGACTTGGCTTTGGCATCTGGTGGACTCCAGACTCCTCCCTCCTCCTTCCCCTTCTTAATTTCTTCCTTTAATCAGCTGTCCCGCATCAAAAGGATGCTCATGACATGAACTGAAATTACCTCCTACCTAGCATGCTACCACAATCTTTGTAGCCAAACATGTGGGCATTTGCCAATGCCATAATTCCATTAATAAACTGGTCAAAAACAGCATGATTTTGCTTGACGAAGACCTATAAGAATCTCATTGGAGTTCCCAATTCATACATAGCAGTTCTTAGATGAAAAAGGTACATGCAAAACAGAGATCAGCGATGATTTATTTATCATTCAAGGAAAAAGATTAGTAGTATTTAAGAAGAGAGAGTGGATAAATCTTCATCTATTTGTGCAACATTACACCGTGCAACGCAATCTCTAGATTAACTAAACCATCTAGAGCTTAAGCATGCAGAATAAAGGTGGTTAAACAGGCCCCCCTAGGTACCCACAATAAAGTATCGATACAATTGTTTGGGACTAGACCCTATAGTTGGCAAAATTATACATAAAGGGCTAAGTGTGTTTGATCGATAAATTCAATAATCAGATTTGCTTGTGCTAAGCATATGGTGGATTCAATCGCAAAATTGAGAGTGCCGAGAAACTCAAAATCAATATCATCTTGTTTGTTATTTCAAATGTCATATTGGGAAAACTATATCCGTTGATTTGATATTATTGATAAGATCCCAATAATAAGATAATAAAAAAAAGACTAACAAATCTCACTAAAATACAGTCAAATTCTGCTGATTATGTCAATACTATATCAGCCAATATCTCAAAAATGTACTAGTTTATACTAAAAGAAGGGGGGAAATAAATGTCTCAGATGTACTTCATTAACGAGTGCTAAACACCAAGACCTACTGGAATGTGCACAATTCTACTCCTGCTCATCAATTCTTTACTGCTTCATTTGTGAGCTAACGTGTGGGAAAGTTGTATATAGCATTGCTACTTCAGGAGTCAGGACATGTTCTTACAGCTACCCAACAATAAAAAAAAAGGTGAAGTGTGAAGCACTATTTTCAATTTATAACCATCAATTGAAAATCTACAAAGAAGTTGATCAAACTTTAGAATTGTACATAAGGTTGATGCATAAGGCCAATATAGTCTTTATCGCACAAACAAACTTGCCGCTACAAATTTGCAAAGTATGCACGTCTCAGACATGATTTCTAAAGGAATGCATCTATATCTTAGGATGAAACCTAATCCACCTGAAAATGCATATGATGGGATGTAGTGACCATAACCATGACCAACAAACCTTATCCCATTTATTAAGATCAGTTCCTATAAATTCTTATTGCAGGTCATATTAGATCAAGTCTTGAACTAGTTCCACGAACTATTCTTGATCAAATTAGGTGCCTATAGAACCGATTCAAAGCTCACAATAAAGCTTCAAATCGAGACATTATCCACAGCTACAAGTTGGATTTCAAATCAAAATCGAATCGACGTCGAGGTTAGATTAAATAAATTCTCAGCTCTGATTCAGTCTATTCTTGGGCATGAACACTGAGGAATATGGGGTTTAAGTCACCCAAAACTTTTACCCGATCATAAATATCCATATAACCAACTACGTATTCAAACATAACGACGATCAACGACATAATAACCATCCAAAACCTCATGATTCGAGACAAAAAAAGGAGGTATTTTTGAATCATCGAAACAAAAGCAAAAACCCTAACTTTACACATCAAACAAAATATGCATTAATCAAGCGGGAGAGATTGGGTAAACGACCTCTTTGTTGGAGATCTCGGATTGGTAGGGGAGGACGAAGTTGACGGTGAGCTTGGAGGGGATGGAAGAGGGGGTGGGCGGGCGAGGCTTCATGAAGGAGAGCGGCGTCTTCGGCGGTTCGAGGTTGGGGGCCACCTTCTTCCACGCCTCCACGAAAGCTGAGTCCTCCACCGGCACCGCCGGGGCGTCGGTCGAGAAGGCCCGGCCGACCGGCCGGCCGCCGCCCAAAGCGCGGATCAGAAGACGCGAGGCTTGGCGATACATGGCGGTGGATCGCTCGTCGAATTCTCTCTCTGCGCCGGCTTCGGTACCGTGGTTGGAACCAATTGGGATGAGAGGGGGTGGAAATCACGCCGAGGGCTTTTCACCGGAGAGCATAACTCGCCTCTCGGGCCCAATGGGCTTATGGGCTATGGCTGGTGCTCGCTCTTGGATCACCATGGATACGTGGGTCAAGAAATTTTGAAGATGCTTTGTGATTCGTGAAAAGAAAGTTCACTAATGGAAATCTCCACTTGGGAGAATGTGAAACACCAATCCGGGAATCCGATATTATCTTTGTTGGTGCGAAGTGTATACTCGATATAATATTTGATGCATAAATTCAAGGGAATCGGCTTGTTATTCTTTACTGATCATTTGTAAAGTGATAAGCTCCTTCATGAAAGAAGAAAAACTAATATCTCAACAAGTACATAGTAGACCTATGCTCACTTCCGAAACATGAAATCCACTCAACCTCCATTGTAAAAGAGTCAGATCCAAATGAGCGTTCTCTTCTACCCATCACTCAAAAGCCAGTACATGATATTTTTGGAATCAAATAGCACTCCTATAGTAAATTACTTACAGGAATCGGTCCTGGCTTGTTCGATTCCTATAGGATTTGGGCCAGTTCACTCTAAAAAGATTTCTATGAATATCATGAAATGGCCCTTGCCTGGCTTGTACTTTTGTGAATTCTATTAATTGCATAGGATTATCCAAACAACCCTTAATTTTCTTCTTATTATTAATTAATTAATTTATTTATTGGTGCAGGAGGTACGTACGAATCCTCTCATGGAAATAAGAGTGGACAAAAATATGAGGTCTAGCTCAAGATTCCTAGTGACTTTATCAAATTGTTGCTATTCAGATCCAATATTAGGGTTGTCAATTTCCTAGCTTTGGATAGGTTAATCGAGCAACTTACCTCTCCTTGACAATTTGTCAGGGTATCAACACTTTCTATGAACTGAATGCCTACTTTGTCGAGCTCAAGCCTAGTCGACATTCACATATTATGTCTACATCTCATGGACCAAACTAAAAAGCCCAAGCCTTCTTTGCAATGATTTGCTGCCATACCAAGCCCTTTCTTATCCAATCTAGTGTAAGCTATGCAGTGAAACCCTAAGAATCGGAAAATTTCTCAGAAATCTTCACAGTTCTGAATGGTCTTACAACATCAATCTCAGGAGAAAAAAAAAAAACAAAAACAAACTTACACTCTTTGCTGTCTTTTTTAATATTCATCATGCAACTACCTTGAAGATTAATTCTTACCTGCAGGATACACCAGAATGCCAGCGGCGGCGCATCGGCATATGAGAGACTACCACTCATCAGCCAGCCTTTTGGTTTCATGTCGAACAAGATTTTTTCCCTCCTATATCCTTTTCTTTCTTTTCCAACCATGTCCTTTTAGTACGTATACGAGCAAGGAAGCACTGCTTTGGATGAAGTTTTTAATGGAAATCATGCTATCAAAGAGCAACAAGTTGATGTGTTTTTAGGAATGCTTCCATTAAAGGACCTCCCAGCTCCAAGGAGCAACATGTTGCAGTCCTGAAGACTACAATCTGTGCAGTTCTCCACCAAAGAAGGATTTCAGGACTGAGTGAGTACGATCGAAACGCCGTTTGTGGAGCTCTGACAACCCTCAGAGATGCGCTAAGATGGAGAATTATTGGAGTCAGTTGGCTGCAGCGTGGGCTCTACAGGCTCCTTTTGCCGTCCAGCGTCTTCCCAAATATATTCATGGCGAGTTATGATGCCATATGACTTCGTTCAACTGACTGCTGGGTATATTATGAAAAGCAAAGTGAGACTGGTCCTGAAGGTTGGTATCATTTCTTCATGCACTCTTCTTTTGACGAGGGATCTAACGCAGCCAGCTTTTGTTGCTCTCCCAATTCCTCAACCATGGACAAATGGAAAGTTCTTAGTCCGTGCTGATTTAGACTCGAGATTTGCTCACCATCTTTGTCTAATTGTCAGTTACTTTCCTTCCTTTTTCTTTTAATAAAGTTAGATGCTTTGATTTGTACATCAAAGGTGTCTGATGATTGACAAGGAAAATTCATAAAGCTGACCTTAGTATATAGTTCAGGACACTTCGAAATTATTAAGCTCTGACCTATTATGTTCTTCAATGTCTCCAAACGTATTTATTCATCTAAAACTGAAAGTTTTGTATTCTTGAGTTGATAAAAAACAAATAAAACATGGAATAAAGCGGGAAGGAAATGTCAAAAGGTGGCACAGAGATTTTTAGGCCACTTTCCATTTAACTACGATGGCAACCCACGAAAAGCTAAAAATTATAGACGTAGAATTATTTTTATAAAGTGTTGCAAGGCATGCTGGAACTCCAATTTTGATGCCCGGTATATTTTTTGTCTACATGAAAAATTATCGTTACGAAAAAGTAAATTTAAACATCTAATATTTTTTTCCCAAATCGAGTTGTTGTTAATCATAAATGCATATATATCAGCTATCATATTTTCAGATTACACATCGGGTCAATATCAAATTGTGTGATTTCTATTGGTATTTATCTTTCTACTTCTATAAAATCACATAGTAACGTGGAATTTAGTATAACATGTAAGAAAAAAATTGGAAGGAAAGATATGCTTATTGAAGTTTTGCAGCTTTTTTGATCTTTTGCTCTTTATTCATTTGTTCGCTAAGAAGTCAAATTACAAAGAAAAAATTAATATCTTCTTATAGCTTTAAGAAAAGAGAGGGAGGTGCGTATTATATTTATCCATATTCTAATACCAAAGAATGCACCATCCAAGATTCAAGCCGAAGTCTATGGTTGCTAAACAAAGGGACATATACATCGGGCAAGCCTCGATTCATAATTAAAATCTTCTTCTATTCTTAATATTTTTTTTTGTAAAAGGTGAGGGTAGATATTTTTATTTAATTTCAAATGAGCTATACCTTAACGGGAAAAGTTGCTAAAGCGGATCCATTAACTCTTTTCACAAGATCTCTAATTTTTTTTAAAAAATATTTAATTTATAGTAAAGAACAAAAATCAAGTTTCCGAAAGTCTTTCTTGTATCTTAGGGGTGCTAAAACAATATTCCATCAAATATTTTTTTTGTTCTTTTTTCTTTCTCGTATAAAAGAAATTGAATGGCATTCAACCAAATACTTTTGCATATTTGTTTAATCAATAAGTACCTTCTTTTCTTCTTAGATAATACTTTATTTTATAAAAAATAAATAATAAAAATTGTATTCTGCCAAAACTCATTGCGGTATCTTCATCATTTTTTTATTTCTTATGAAAATAATTTATTAAAGGAAAGAGAATAAGTTTTTAACCCCAAATTAAAATACAGTTGGTAAAAATAACATTTGATAAAAAAAGTTTTAATTTTTAAAATCGATAATATATTTTTTCTTCTTAAACAATACTTTTATGGGATTTATTTATTTTTTACCAAAGGAGAGCAGTACTCTTAATTTAAGATCCATCTGAAAAAATGGAGGTATAAAAACGCTGTGGAAGCCTTAACTCGTATCAGAGCCAGGTTTCGATCCTGGGACCTGTGGGTTATGGGCCCACCACGCTTCCGCTGCGCCACTCTGATTGTTGGTTGAGCGGTGACAGAAAAACATATTGATAGTAAATCTTTCCCAAGCGTCCCTTAACAATGTCAAGCTGCGTCCTTGGATGCATTTGAAAAAAAAAAAAAAAGTCCATCTGGTTGTAAACTTCCCGAGTTCATCTAGTTTACCTTGAAACTAGAGTTTTTTAAAACATATATTTTCCAGTGATATTCCATGCAGTGAACGTACCTTTAAGATGCCGGAGCTTTCAAATTTTGTATCAATGCCTACTAAGTTCGAGCTATATTATTATCATAACCCCAAGAGGACATGTATTGTAGCTTAATGCAACTGTTAAGTCGTGCAGGTGTCTCTCTCTCTCTAGCAGACCTTGTGGAGGTTTCCAAACTTGAGCAATATAAAATAACTCCAACTTGGCCCTGCATCTCGTAGGAGGGGAAACCCAAAATTAAGGCCTAACATCCCTAAGTTTAGTCTATGAATAGCCAAAATATGTATCCAAGGCTAAGGCACCATCCCTTGTCGAAAGTGAGAGACACGACTTCAGACATTATTATTCTCCAGTCTGCTGGTCCTTAAAGTTTCAATTTATTACCTCAGCCGTTGCTTTTAGTGAAGTAACTAGAGGTCTCAATGTTCTTTTGCTTTGCTGCAAATGATGACTCATTGCGTACTTTGGCTTTGACTTTTGCCTTCAAGAAAAGAAAACATACATACATAAAAAAAAAAAACTAGATATCTTAATTGAGATGAAACTACCATGTCAATGTTGCTATAAGAGTAGATACAAATATGCCAACATAATAGGCACAATGCCGCTCTCTACTTCTATTGACATTTGAAACTACTTTCTTCATCTCAGCCATTGCTTCAGCTGGTTGCAGCCCCAGGTTGACTTTTGAATGCACGACGGGATAAAATAAATGAATATGGAGGGAATATTAATCTACCATGTTGCTTGTTTAGTACTTATGCTATTATTGTTATAGAAAATCTTTCAACATAGTTCTTGTGAATTCTCTTGCAAAAAGAGCGCTATATATATATATATATCACCGCGTCTCAAAGGAATGGAACTCTGAAGAAAAAAAAGACAAGTAATTATTTTCTTTTGTATATGTATTATTTTTTGAAAAATACAATGAAGATGCCATCATTAAGATTCATATTTTGTAAACTAATCCGAGACTAGCCGACCTAAACAGTTCCTACTATAAATTATACAAAACTCAAAATAATTTTGCTATTATTCCTTGAAGTAAGGAATAGTTGGTGAAATTTTTCTCTTTTTTCCAAGTGTATTCTAAATCAGAGTCGGCTGTTTTTGGTGTTAGGAGGGAGAAGCATATGTAAGTTTGCACGGAAAATATACAAGCATTGAGGATTTCCATGCGGCAGTTTGGTGCACCAGTGTTTCAAGTAATTAATCAAAGCTAAGTAGGGGACCAACTAATGCACCTTAATTTCGTAAGAAGACCGAATGCTAGCGTCAACGATTCCAAATAAAGCCAAGCCTGAATCCTGATTGATTTTATTGCATATGTGGTGGAAACTGGGGGCGATCTCATCATTCATCAGTCTTCTGAGTTCTGGCACACAAGCAGTTAAAAGAGAATTCGGTATGGTATGGTTACGTTTAGGCATTTTATAATTTGAGTCGCAACTACTTTTGTCATCATGATCTAAAACTACCACAAGTCAACAACATCATGAAGTAGGAAAAAGCTTGAACTTCCTATCTTAGCTTGAAGCAATTGCCCAAGCCACTCAATTATCTATATCCTGCTCCATATTGGGCTTTGTGCGAGCTCGGAGCATTGCAATAGGTCTAAATATTTTTGAGACGGAATTTTAAGATTAAGTATTGGTACTTCATAAATAGCTAGTGTAATCATATGAATTAGTAACAACTCAGGATCTCATCTAAAATGGCTAGCTGAAAGATACTATTTGGATTTCTTGATCTTATATAAAGATCTATCCATCGAATAACCGATATGGGACTAAACACATGCCCACATGGATTCTCATATTAGAATAACACTAAAACACAATATAACTCAGATGGAGAGATGCATATATTTAAGAAGGAAAGTGTTATTAGGATGATGCAGGTTTCAGAGAAAATATGTATTTCCATATTTTTTTTCTATAAATAGCTAGTCTAACACCACGAATTAGAATAATACGAAAGCACAATATAACACACACTAAATCAACATGATCAAACATTAGGCTTTATTGTATCGTAAAAGCTTATCGCACGTTTCTCTTGCATGCCTGATTGGTGAGGGCGGCAGTGCTACATGCTTTGAAGCCATTCTCATTCAATCTCCAGCACCATGCGGCATGCTTCTTCTCTCCCTCTTTCATTTCTCCTTCATAGCCACAGCTTTGTAAGTACAGCCAAGGCATTCATTTGATTAACCAATCATGTGAATTTTTGTTCTCGATTCATAATGAGGCCTACGTATAGGGAAAATGAAATGAAAGCAAATGCCAACTTGGTCTTGGTTCATCATGACATTGCACAGGGAAAGAGAGCATGCATGTGAGGCTCAAAGAATACATAAGAATCATAGCGTAAAAAAAGAATGATCTGTGTTACCATTAAAGAAACACTACAAAGGGAAAACATGAGCTACTAAACCAATGAATGTGTTATTTTCTAATCCAAACCACCTCCCCACTTACAATTCCAGAGACAAAAAGGCTGCTTCCGCGAACCGTAGGCTAATGATGTATTCATTTGGTAAACCATGCCAGGTTTGCAAACCACGCAAAGCCACACGTCTTCCCTTTATATTATGCTGTCTCTAATAAACTATATGGGAGGCATGGCTATGCCCACGGCCCACGGAGAGGGCAAGATAAAAAAAAATAGAAGAAGAAGAAGAAGCACAAAACGAACTGTAGTTAGAAATTGGCTTTGTCTTCCACACTTTACTTGAAGAAATATTGTTTTAATTGAGTTAGTGATTAGAGGCCAAACAAAGGTCGTCGTTAACGATTAAGTGGTCAAACAATGGTTGCTGTTTCTATTACATAAGAGTCAATATAGCTAGATAACGATTAATAGTCATGATCTATGTGTAATGTGATGAAAGATGTCAGGAATCGACGTAATGTCACATCTTATAGAGGGCAGCGCCTTTGGCGATCGAGCCCAAATTCCATTATCTGAGGTCTGAAACGGGCCGGTCAAATCGAAAGTTTTTTTTTTTGGGATAAGACTTTAACTAGGAGTAACTCTCTATCCGAGAAAAATCAGACGGAGCGACAAAAGATAAAGTTGAGGTAAAAGTCGAGATGTACCTTCTCAATAATTTTAATTTTTTTGAGAAGATTTCTATCGGTGATGTCTATTTTAGGAAAGAAAATCCTATTAGAATTAAGAAGATGAATCGACCCAACGGTTTTTTATTCATCAATGGAAGACAAAAGATTTAAGTCCTATTTTTATAATTCTTCTATCTTCTTCAAACTTTCTTTTGAGATATTCGAATTGAGCAGGCTGAGAAAAATCTTTCTTCTGGCAAGTTAGCAAACCAATCAAAATTAATTGGTGATGGAGCATCCTTCGTACATAACCCATCTATTTAATTTGTCACCCTACACACCCTCTTAATGAGAGGACGAAGTCACAAGGCAACACAAACGAACTCTTTGTGGCCTAGAACTTTGGCAACCCCTTACCTCAAGTAGAGGACGCCGAGAAAGCTCCAATTGGAGACAAACAAAGCGCTGTCCAAATCATGATAGAGAAACGAGCTAGCTGACAGAATCCTGGGGCCATCCATCAACCCATCTACCATGTAAACTAGATGGAGCTACTTTGGGAGCCGGAAAGTTCCAAGGAATTTAACGCTTCTCGACGCATTTACCCTGCAATCCGGATTGAGACTGCTTGCTCGCTGGAAGTTTCCCAGGAATTACTGGTGTTTACAGTGCACCATTAAAAATAGTGACCTTGGCTCTTGCTAACAAAAAACAAAGCAAGCCAGCGATGCATGTAGAACCACTGGCCCAAGTGTAGCTAGAATAGCGTTGGAGAAAGCTCGACAGCATCTCATTCCCTTTGCTCCCATCACCATCCATGAGGGGCCATCCGAAGGGCTTTATGCTGGCCTTTGGGACGTGGAAGATATCCAGATATTCTCAATTCTATATATATAGGGGTGCAACGTCCAGCCTACTCTAGTCCCAAATCAAAGTTTAGATCCATGAATTGAATACGGGTCCCAAGGGTACAGACCTTAATCCTTGTGGTCAAGTATTAAAGATTGGACCCAACTTAAGCATAGAGAAATGAATCATATTAGCCCGACAAACTTAGACCCGACTAAGAACTGGACTCACCTTGGATACCGACCTTTACACACCTTTATAGTTGTATTCTAGTATTTCGCATCTGCCCTTTTTTTTTTCATCTCTCCCATTGTTTTTTTTGTTTTCTCTAATCTAACATTACCTATAACAAGGCGCCCATGAAGTCATTGTCCAGAGAAATCATCATGAACTCTTTTTATTATAACTCGAAGCTTATTTTGAAAGAACTAATTGTATGGGATATATCATATATACCTATCATCAAGTTAGCATTCACGTAGTCTAAAGTATGCAAAGGTCTCCAAGATCCTCAACTTGCTTAGGCTTTTCCGTACTATATATTGTACCCCTTCAGCTTGGACTTGGAGCTCCGACAAGGCAAGTACGTACCCGCAGCTAACATTCATGCGCTGCGCCGCTGCCACCCTGATCGTGTGAGTTTATATTATATATTATACCAACCAACCAAACAAACAAACCCCAAGGCCTCTCAGAGTCACTGCCACATGCAACTCACGCGCGTCGCGTGAGAAAGAGGTCGGAAGGTGGTACGTTGGAGACATTTCGACACGAAAGCACATTTGCTCCACTCCGCCCACCGTGAATATTATTAATATAAGCCTTACAAAAAAACCTAGTCTCATCCCTCTAATCATTGTCAACGCCAAGAGGATCACCTGTTTATTTAGTTAATCCTCATTATGTATCATTTAAGGATCATGACATTGTGTGAGATTAATCAATTTCCTCTGATGCCTCTTCTTCGCTCATTATTTAAATAGCCAACTATGCACGCTGGAATTAGAAATCATATCAGGAACGGATTGGGTGGCTTTCTATATATATGCCAGATCATTTGAGTTCGGCATCGTGGAGGACTACTTTTGCTTCATCAGAAAGTTTTTAAACGATTTGGACTATAAAAAAAATTTATTTCTCTATCATGGTTTGTCATTTATTTCAAATATCTATGTGTTTAGTGAGCAGGAAGGTATTTTCCACGTCTTTGCTTAAATGTTTTGTCCTATTAATTAGTATTCTACTTAGTTGCTAATGAAAGTGGCTGTTCTTGACTATTGATGTTTGACATGTACTAATTCGGTGGTGATCATATATTTTGGCAGTTTAGATGCAGTTATGATGTTGACTATTGTTTTATTTTAGATGGCCGTTTTTTTTTCTTCTCCCTCTACCGGGAATGGATGAAATAGTAGCTCATGAAAAGTACAAAGCGTGATTAAAAATATTTATAAATTTCAATTCATGGGAAGCAGGTGGGTAATAATGGCTTACTAAGTGAATTGAATAGGTCATAAATTAATAGTTGGTAAAAACATTTGAAACTCTTCTCTCTATTGTGCAACAGTTCCGTTACTGTTGAATCTAGAGTGCAGTCTCTGCTTGTGCAGAGACAAATATATAATAATAGGCTCTAGATAAAAATCTATTTCAGTGTAACATAAACTTCATAACAAATCAAAATATTCACAATTTAGAGGGTGCCTTTGAAATCTTAGCATTATCCCGTTCTTTTCCATCATTTTACAACAGGTGATAAATCTACAAGTTCAGCATTCGATCAATATTGTGAGTATTTACATAACCTTTGTACTGCCTTGCTTCTTTTACCTAAAATTTTAGTGCAAATTTTGTTTCTTAGCCGCTAATCAAATCAACTTTTTCTTAATCAACATGTTAAATATTGTGCATATGGACCATGGTACAAGAAATATATCTAATTTTCTTGACACTTCTTTTCTCAAAGGGAAGCTTCCCCTTTCAATACACAATAATTTTCTTGTTGGTGATCTTAACAATTCTTCCATAGATTTATTTGTGCAACTTTTAAGGTGATTATTTCATACTTTGTTTGGCAATTGGCAATGAATTGACATATAAGGTTAATTCAATGCGCTTTAGAAACTAAAATATTGCGATCACTTTCATGTACACCCATTATCAGCCTCTTGTGTGGAATAGGAATTGAAATGATATAATTGTGCCTACGAAGCTTCTTGGAAGTTACTTCTTTGAAAGAAAAAAAAAGTCTGACCAGTATTATCCTAGAACTTATTTGATTAGTATTAAGATAAGCAAGATGTTATTTTAATTGTATGTTTTGTTCTTTTTTTTTCCCTCAATGTCTCAATTTGTTCTATATTGGAAAAGGAAAACAGCCTTTTCCACTCTTGCTAGGAACTTCACTTAACTTGTTATTACTAGTTTTTCTTAAATTATTTCTTACTCCACCTTATATTTGTGATATAAAATGTTTTACCGAAAATGGTGCAGGATTTCATAAATCAGAGGAGAGCATGTCATAGCTTGGCAGCTAAGAAAACAGAAGGCATAATTTATTTCATTTGAGCATACTAATCTAGATGTTGCTTGGTTTCTGTACAAACTTGGATGGATAATAAAGCAAGGTCCTACAATCCGAGATGCCAACTTACAAAAATAACATCTAAACTGTCCTCCTTTTTTTTCCCCAAGATATCCAGAGAAGTATCCCTGTCCTAGTGTCCTCTCTTCTTCTTTTTTTTCATTTATTGTTCCCATGATAATATTGTCTTTTACTGTACAAATATTGTTTAAGATATACCTAAAAAGAAATCAATATTAAAGAAGAGAAAAAAACGAACGACGAGAAATATATAAAGGCAAGTGACTGTGTGAGAGGGGGGGCGGAACCGAAAGCACCCAAAGACCCCCAAGAAATTTCTCTCTCCGGCTTCGACATGGCCTCTCCTCCTCCTCCTCCTCCTCCGCCGCCGCCGCCCCCCCTCCCGCAGTTACCGGCGCCGTCGAAGGATTCCAGCCACCGCGGCCCTCCGTCCTCCCCTTCTTCCTCGTTCGCTTACAACCCCAGCCTCTACATCATCGCCGCCATTCTCGCCTTGGTCTTCATTGCCTCGGCCGCCATCCACCTCCTCCTTCGCTTCCTCTCTCGCTCCTCCTCTTCCTCCTCCTCCTCCTCCTCGTCGTCGGCTCCGCCGCTTATCCACCACAGCCACCCCTCCTCCGCCGCCTCGACGGCGCTCTCCGACCAGGAGAAGGCGGCTCTGATCGAGTCCCTCCCGCTCTTCTCCCTGGCCTCCTCGGTCGCCGTGTTCCCTAAGGCGTCGCCCGACTGCGCCGTCTGCCTCTCCCCCTTCCAACCCCACGACGAGCTCCGCCTCCTCCCCGCCTGCCGCCACGCCTTCCACTCCCCGTGCATCGACACCTGGCTCCGATCCACCCCATCCTGCCCTCTCTGCCGTTCCTCCATCACTATCCCCGCCCCTCCCATCCCGCCGATGCCCCGGGCGGCGGACGCCGCGAACAACCCTCCCAGATCCAGCAGCTTCCGCGTCGAGATCGGCAGCGTCAGCCGCCGGAGAACGTCCACAGAGTTGGACCCCGCCGGAGCTGGCACCTCCCTCCCCAATCCCCCGCCGCCGCCGCCGCCGCCGCCGCACCTGCGATCCTACTCGCTGGGTTCGTCGTTCGAGTACGTGGTCGACGAGGAGGTGGAGGCGGTGGTGGGCCGGATCCGGAGGGCCAAGGAGAACAAGGCGGAGCCAGCAGCGCCTCCGCCGCCCGGGGAGGAGGTCGCGGAGGCTGCCGGAGGAGGGGGAAGAAATTGGCTGAAGGAGTACGTGGACCGGCTGACCTCATCAGCGTCGTCCTCCTTCTCCTCGCTCCGGTTCTCCGGGCGTTGGAGCCACCGCTACGACGACGACGGCGGCGGCGGCGGAGGCGGAGGACGGGACTCGTGGGACTTGGAGGGAAACTATCAAGACGGGGAGGGAGAGGAGAGCGGTTACTACGCCTTCTACCGATGGCTCGTGGGGGTATAGTTGTAAATAAATCCCATTCTTCCTTTTACTTTAATCCCTCAGGTGCCCTCCATCGAAGCTTCTTCAGGATAAAATCGGGCAACGAAAGGAGCCACAGCGTTCGGATGAAATTACAGGTAATGCCATCACGGCGTTCGCCGTCTCTAACTTCCCTCCCACCGCGATTTGCTCCTTCGACGACGGGTCGACCGGGGGGTTTATAAATAGCTCGCGAACCCGCCGGGTGGAATTAAAGGCGTATGTTAAATGTGTGGGGGTGGCGGGGTCCACAGCAGGGGAGCTTTATCGTCTTGGAGTTTTTTGCGCGTTCCCGAGAGATTTATTGCATCCGGGGCACTCCACGCCCAAGCCTTCGTCCTTGAATCTCCGTTGCATTCTTTTTTTTGAATCCAGAAGGCGAACGGAGTGAGAATAAGGCATGGTTTGGCTTAGAGAGACGGTGGAATTGAATGGTGTCACTTGATGAGGGGAGACCACCCCTCGCCCTCTCTTTGAATGCTCTCATTAATAGCTCATTGTTTCACCGCCAGGCACCAGCGCCCAAATTAGTTGAATGTGCTCAAGGCTTTAGATGTGGGTTGTAAATTTCTTTCAACCAAGAAAATATTGAATGCGTGCTGCTGCTGCTGCTGCAGCACTTATTATTTGCTTACTTTTTTTATGCGTTACTCCATGTTATTGTAATTAAACGGTTAGCACGAAGAATATGATTATTTTATGCGGCAAGTATTGTAATAGTTAACACTATCATTCTTGATGTGATTTCGTGCTAGTTGACGTATAAAGCAAATCAAACTTCCGTACCCCAAGAAATACAACTTTTTTTTTTTTTTTGGGAACCGCAAGAAAGACATGTTTCTCGGCGCTACACTGATGCTTTGTTGTTGGTAATTACAAAATTTTCAATATAATGGAAGATGACAAATAATGGAAAGTTGATGCTAGGAGTCACCATACCAGGTGTGAAATCAAATAGGCTTTATATATATATATATATATATATATATATATATATATATATATATATATATAGTATTTTAGGACACATTTGGTTGGAAAAAGTGGAACAGCGGAAGATCGATTCCGACAGAAGCTATTTTGTTTGAAGCGAAAAACGAAGTGCCAACTCAACCTATTTTTTTCCGGAAATGGCGAGATTAACCGGAGAGTCAAGTTACTTTAAGGACGTGGACGGCCAATCCGACCTTTTTTTTTTGTTGGAAATGGCGAGATTAACCGAGATTGGAGAGTGAAGAGTGAAGTTACTTTAAGGACGTGGACGCCCACAGCCCCAAGGACTTGCAGCTAACCAAATCGCCCATGGTTTCTTGGCTTCTTCAAACACCAACTATAAAGTTAAGTTGTCTAAATTTGAGTGCCATAAGCATAATTTGTTCATCCAACCATCACTATTCCAACTAAATTTTTGATAGAAATATTTAAGGACCCTCTTTTCCTTTTCGAATTAAACGTTTTATTATTTAGTGAAGAAGCGGCTGTCTCTTTTGCGTTTGCCAATCTCCATATATCCGCTAGGGTCTATGCAAATGCAACAACCACCAAAAAAAAAAAGAAAAGGATTTTATATTACCGCAATCAGAAGTAAGAGAACAGCATCGAACCATCAATTGCCAACCGCCTTACTTATTCCACCGAAAAGGTAATCTGCATCACCCTACAATGAAAGAAGATTATAAAAAGGAAATTGGAAATATAAAACTACTATAAAAAGACTTCTGATATTTTTACATACATATACTGGCATTCTCTTTGTCAAACATCAATATCTTGGGCCGGAACCAGGAAGGGATAAGTTGCCGCAGGTCAGTCTCCAGCGTGCCCTCGACGTCAATGAGATTTCTATACCTTTCCTATCTACCAGTCATCCCCTTCATTCATTCTTGGTTTCTAATCCATGGTTTCAACCACGGCTTTTAAAATTATGATTCAGGTTGACGCATATTACCAGTCTTTGTTTAATTATAAATAAGTCCTCCAGGCATGCAATGAGTCTTTGTTAAATTATAAAGAAGCCCTATAGACAGGCAATCGTAGTTTCTTCCGTATATTTTCTCCGAAGAAATACAGGAATCAACTGACACCGGTCAAATGCTTTACTTCCTGGTTGCTTGCTGTTGATGCATCAGCTTAACCTACTCCTATTAATGATGGAAAAATTTACTCGCATATGAGACCCTGGGGAGAGGTGGATTGCTTATACTGTGGTCTGCCAACTAAGTATCAGTGAAGAATATTGTATGGCCGGCTGACCTAGTCAGCATTGGGTGCATTGCATCGCTCCCTCACGTCCATATTGGCATCAGAAATTGAAGCGTGTAAGTAACCATTTGCGAGAATAACGATGTTTTTTTGTTTATGGATATTTTGCATATGCTGATAAACATTTCAAAATAACCCCTAAGTTGGTTCTGAGCCAGTTGATCCGCAGGACAGCAAAGCACAAGGTTGTAATTATTAAGTTCTTGGGAACATTTCGTTACCTGCTTCGCAGCGGTGCTCAAGAGGGTCGGGTTGAAGCAGTGGTCCTTTGCTTTCTCCAAGGCTGATAAGCGTTATCGCAGCAGAGAAGCTTCCACTTTGTGGTGTCCTGGCTCCACTGGGCGCCCCAGTTACAGGACGCGCATAGCATGCATCCATGTGAAAGTCTTCTAATTAGATAAATGCGGCTCTCTGGACTGGAAAAGCGACATAATTTACAGCGACATGACTCCCAATAAATGTCAGGAGCTGTCACCCAATTGGATGCCTCTAATTTCCTCTTGCTTGGCATGAATCCCACATTCCCCAGAATGCCTCCGGATCTGGACTAACAATAACAAAAAATGGTCTTGGATTTCTAGATTAGCTGTGTGCCAATCGACCAAGCCTGCTCGCAAAGGACTTCACTAGAGAAGGCCCTCTACACACACACAACAACAACAACAACAACTACTCTCATACCTTTTGGATCCACATGCATCCATGTACATGCCCGAGAACAACTCTGGATTCCATTATTTTTATTGTTTTTGTGATCGAATTAGTAGTTCAGTAATGCGCCCTTTGTGCTTTTCGGTGCTGTGCCGTGCGAGTGCGCTTGGATGGATGGAACCATAACACCTCTGTATTGGGGAAGAATGGATCCACGTGCATGAGCATTTACTAGCATTTATGGGTGCAGGTGTATATGGGCATGCATGCTTAGATACATCGACAGATAGGCATAGACAACTGCGACCCCTCTGGACAAGGACGAAGCATCAGAATAATGTCACTAAAAATGCTTGATGCAAAAAGAAACAAAATAAAAAAAAGCAACATATATCTAAAAATTTATTGGATAATTTTCCAAAGTTACTCTTATCATTAGTTAAAGTGGCGCCTCCAGCTTTTACTATCATCCCCGTTGGCTATTGAATCATCCTATAACAAGTGAAAGTAAGCTCAGAGGTGCTTTGAAGAACCGTGGTTGCAGGGAGAATTAAAGCAGTGCACCTTCCTTAACTTTGGCGTATCGAGTCAATATTCATACAGATTTTGACTTTGTTTTGTTGATATAGTATTTCTTCACTGATGGTTATCGTAGCATATTGCAGTTGACCACATAAATCTCTTTTCTTGATCTTTCTCTTCATTTCTTAATGATTTCCTTGAACCATTAGTGCCATCATGTATCACGAAAATTAGTTTGGTGTATTCGCTCTGTTTCCTTCCAACATTTCTTTCCGCATTATTTTTCATGTAGACCCACATGCTCATGATCCCAAATGCGGGAATTCCGTAATCTATGAATTCAAGATGTAGGGCAACATAAATCATTTATCAATAGTATTTAGATATGCTCATCTGCAAGCATTTTCATCAACAGTATCATGTCTCGTCTATGAAGTAAGGCTTAAGCTCTTCTCATGCTAAAGAAATGGAAAATTTGAAATTGTAATGTATAATCCTATACTGCTGAGTGTAATAAGTATTTTCCACTCATTCATCACTTCATATCTTTGGAGGAATGTTACATCGACGATGTTATGTCATGTCATTTCCCCAAAAGCTAGAATGCAAAAAGTTCTATCTAGTAAGTGCCGGATAATACTCCTTTTTGTTTGTTACAAGGTGAACAGCCTCATCTCCCATAATTTAAATGTATTAGACCACTGTTTCATAAATGATGTCTTTTCTATTTATTTTTTATCGTCGCCGGCAATGACTAATGCATGTTATTGGCTGCTTGGGATCACTATTAATGGGCCAAAAAAATTCAAGCTATGCTACTAAAAGATGATGAACTAATCCAACAATCAACAATCTCCTATCATGACCCAAAGTCTTGCTGAAAAGTAACCTAATGCAAAATAGGAAGATAAATGACTCCTAAGTCACACCTAGACAATAAGTCTTAAACAATGTTGTAACACATCACCCTCTCTAATTTGTAAGAACCTTCCTTCGAGTTTTAGACTGTACAAGCCCTGCCAACTCTCTTTATTTTCTATAGCTCTTTTTCTCATGCTTAATCATCAAGAGATTTTTATTTTTCTTCATGCATCCCCATCGCTTAGTATACTTGTCGCCCTTGTGTCAAGGTTGAATGGAATATGGATCTACAGCTTGCATGTGCATCAAAGTGTTTTAGAAAGTAATCCTGAAGGAAGAACTGCCCTAGAACAATAAAAATCAATGGATTGTACATGGATCCTTCTCTTCTTCAAAGAAAGATTCAATGACTTGCAAACACTTCTTTAGAATGCATATCATCATAGAGAGGACTTAATATGAACCATGGACAGATTGAAGGTTGTCAAAGAAGGAAAGAATTCTTGTAATCATATAGGGACAATACCATCGGACTCCACAAGTAAATGAGCAATCGTTGTAAGAGAGACAGAAATTCTTCATGATTAACAGAAGGGAATGAATCCTTCATCCATAAAATGATCCTTATCTTCAGTGAAGCAGAAATCACGTAACTTCAATACAAAAAAAATATCATAATAAAGATCCCATCAACCTCGTTGTGTAGACATAGTACAACTACCACCGAAAATTCAGACAATCTACTCTGTCACCATCTTTTATTAGAAAAAGAAGCTTGTGACCAATTTCTTTCTTGTTGGAGCAATATAATAGGAATGCCTAGCAATGAGGACGTGTAAATCCAAACCCAAATAAGTGGAGCGAGGCTGGAAGATTGACTTATGATTATGATCAATGCAAAAGAAGAGAGAAAAGGGGTTTTCCTCCTTTCCACATGAACTACTGGAACTTGTGGTTTTTGACAGAAGGAAGACTCTTTTCAATTTCTGACCATATTCAGAGATTCCGAAGAGAATTTTGTGAATGTTTCGAGTTGAAGTTTTTTCACTATGAATTGCATCATAGCTGTTGGACTAAGAGCATCTAATCTTCAAAAACTTCAACAACTTTAGCAGAAGTCTATCAGCAGCTTTTACTCGCACAGATGTCATTAGATGTAGTCATTCCCACCATGCAAGTGCACGCCGTTCTAGCTTCTTTTTTTCCTCTCTTTTATTCGCAAAGCTACTGCTTTATCTTTATAGCAGCAGGATCGACTTCCATTAGGCGACTTCATGATTCAGAAGAACATGACCTACAGCTGCAGATGACCGCTTAACACCAGAGCTTGAAATTGTCCATGGAAATTGGGGGATATTATTTTCATCCTTCCTCATGCTACTTACATGGTGGATCACTATCTTAAACATTCAGAAGTCCTTGTCGCTACTCTTTAGGTAGTGCACCACCTTATGGATGGAATGGGTGACATCAACAGCTAATGTTCTTGTCAACACCGCAAAAAACTAAACATTTACTACACTTTCTAATCTTCCTGGGAAGATAGCAGACGTAATCAAACTCCCTGTTTTCCAGAAGGGGGAGGATAGAAGTCCCTTTTCTACTGCTAAACAATTGATATACTCCTGTTCAAAGTGCTCATCATTATAGCATGAACATGAAGCATACTGATAAACTGAAATTTTAGTGGAGAGTAGAGAGAGATCATAAAGGAAACTGCCTCCCCTTTCTGACTACTGATAGAGGTCTAGCAGATATTTTTGCTAGATTGTAGGGGCGAAAATTGGCTTAATGAGTCTCTTATCAAGGTTGGGCATCCTAGAATTCAAGAACCAGCTTGAGGGAGCCGTTTTAAAGACATCCAAATTACAATATGTAGACGCCAGTAAGTAAATTTGATGCGCTGCCATCCCTCTTTCCCATTCAGAATCCTTTTTAAGCGAGTTGTGTAATCCACACCAATTGTGATAATTTATGCATATTAGTTATACCTTAGTAATTCAACAACTAAGAAATTATTTTTTAAAAGATGACTTCTTTGGCTGCCCAGATGACCCACCTATGTGAAGACATCTAGGTGCTTGCTTTTAACATTTTGCATTATGTTTGCTAATGTGGGATGAGATTGATATAAATTAATGTTGGACATTGCAGGTGTATAAGTGCAACTTGCTGGATCATTACCATTTTATAGGCTTCTCCTTATACTTACCTCGACTTTGGCACTCGCCTAGGTGTTTAGGCACTTGGCAGTCTCCAAAGATGCCCATCTATTACAATTTTTTTAATAGCTCAATACATGACTAAATAGAAAGAATAAAAAAAAAAAAGAGATTTGATCCTAGCCCTCTTGATCTTTCTTTCCTCCTTTTCCTCCTTTTCCTCCTCTTAAATTATGCCCTCTTTATCTTATTATTAAACAGAAACAAGGGATCACTATTAAAGACCGGATGAAATTGCATCTCTAGATATTATACCAGGATCTATATGTTGCTTCAAAACAAAGAAGCATTCAAATTGAAAAAGATAAGAGAATTAAATAATGTGGAGAAATGCATCTATTCAATCAAGATCAATTATAAATTGCTTCAATCGTCACCAAAAATAATAGAAAATGCCTCACGGCATAATTATGTTAAAAATGAACTTGTACAAATAGTTGACATTTATCATCGCATGAAAACAGAAACATATAGTCATAGCATATATACCTTTTGCTCTTTTGGTGCTACATTGAAGCAATATTTATGCTACAGAGTTATTTATGATAGCGAAATCCTTTAAAATTTTTGTAATTAAACTTACGCAAATTGGGAAATTATGGTCCTCTCGTTGTAATCTTATTTGGAGACTCGTAGAGACTAAATCTACAAGATTTCAAGCAAGCAAACAAATTTCGAAATCAAGACTAGATCGACCAAAACAGCAAAAGCACTCAAAGAGAAAGATAAAACCACATCCAGATTTTACGATAATCGTAATGGAGCTTCAATCTAAGTTCAAGAAACTCGTAAACAAAAAAAAGAGAAGAAAATGTGATCGCAGATACAAACAATGTCAGGAAAGGGACTACCTCTCGAATTCAGATCACGAATTCACGATTCATGTGAGACGAACCTTAGAATTCTCTCCTCTTTATTAAATTCCCCCAGCTTTCGCGTCGCCTTCAATCGCTCGTTTTCGCACCTCTTCTTGATTTTTCTTCTCTCCCCCCCTTTTCTCCATATTTATGAATGGTCGCAAACTCTCAGCCAGGTAAAATTATTAGATGGACCAGATTCAGTGGATCAGTCCAAATCCTAAAGCACGTATACGGTGGATAACTGGAGGAATCCTCTTCTTTGTTTGGGTCTTATATGGTTTCAAAACAACAAGGTAATGTGGCGACTGACTATTGGACCGGTCCACTGGACCTGGACCATGTAATAATTTCTCCTCGAGAAGTCCAACTGCGAGCGCAGCGCGGGAGACCCGCTTTAGCTTTCATAGAAGATGGCATCTAACGTGCGCGCGCATACAAATTCTACGGGGCAGGAGAATCTTCCTTTATTCATTTTGCGCACGTGACGCCTCCGATTCCGTCAGGATCCAAGAGACGCAAGATATGGACGGATGGTATTGATCTAATCGGTATCAAGGACGGCAGATGAATTCCCGCATACAAATTTCGGTGCAAATGTAAGATTATGCGGACCGTTCGGCTCCACTCCAGATGTGCTCGGAGAGTGGAGTGATCGCGATGTATCCTTGGCCTTGGGTGACCCTTTCCGTCTTTTTATTATTATTATTATTTTATTTTATTTTATTTTTAATCCGTACAATCTGGGTCCGCTGCGCCGCGCCTGGAGGTAAACCTCACCGCCGCCGGTTGTTTTTTTTTTGCTAAAGCGGGTGGATGAACCATACTTAACGAGTACGGATGCACTCAATAAAATCAGAAAACAAAATACCTCGGAGTGTCAGGGACAATTCCCCGTCACCAGCCCACAGGATACCATCAAAGTGATTGGCTCCATGAGCAGCCTCCCAATCCGCAATCCTATTAACTTTCATGGAAAATATGCTTGGTCTGAAAGGCCCCTCCGTCCCTCACCATTGTTCAGATATCTCGAAGAAAAGAATGGACGCAACCATTACCTATTGGGCCTGTCAGATCCAACTGATGATAGTGATCGAATTCCCCTCCAAGACAATGGAGCTGGTCCGGAAAATACACCGGGCGTGACAAAAGCCCGCCCAAGCGGCCCGCCTCTTTCTAACTTCGACAACCTGGAGAGTGGAGAGTTGACGCCTTTAGGGCCCAACGGTTCCTTAAAAACTGACAGCGTTTAACGGTGTGTTACAACCGTTCCATCAAGATCCAACGGTTCTGACCGGACAGGAAAATTATTTATCCCGTTATGATGCGATTAAGTTCACGAAGAAGTGGAATGCGTGGGAATTTGGTATCCGAGTTTTTTCCAAAGAAAAAAAAATAATAATAAACTCGTCCTAGATAGCAGAAGGCGCAAGGTCATTGGGCCACTTGGGGCACCAGAGCTAAGTTTACAATCGTTGTGTAGGTTATTTATTAGTTATTCTACCCTGTGGTATGGGCATCAAGTCAGTCTTCCAATTTCAATGCAACTTAATACATGCCTACAACGAGGACGTGTTTACCATTTGGGATCTAGTATGCATTCTAGTTTCATGATAACGATCGGTTCGGAGCTAGAAATGCATAAACAGCAGCAAAAATGGCAAATGGGGGATATAGAAGACTTGTTGGCCCTCTAAAGTTTCAGCAATTACAAGATAATAGGGCGTACCGTCAATCCGAGTGACAGTAGAGATATACCTATATTAGGTATGTAGACATTGGGTTGCTGTGAGATTATATTATGGCTTATGAATATTATAGACCAATCAATGACGCTTACATAGCACATATATAGTTTATCAAATATAATATCAGTTTCTATGGTAACATCCCTTGAGGGAGAAAAGCATTATCAAAACACAGATTATACAAGAAACATAGGAGAAAAACTGGTCTATAAACGATTTCCCATTAGGCTTTAACTGCTTCTTTTTTTTTTTTTTTTTTTTTTTTTTTTTTTTGGTCAAAACGGTATTTCATTTATATACCTCTAACGTGGATACATCCAGACATATCAAAGAAAAGAAGACAAAATAAAGCATGTGGAACACCCTCTAATCCAGACCAAAGGGCCTCCCCAGTATGCCGGGCAACATAGGAGGCGACCCAGTCTGCTGCACTGTTCGCCTCTCGGTAGGCATGGGCGATCTGACATGAAATCAGTTCTCGAACCAGACTGCGTATATCCCGTATCAGCGGGTGACCATCCCCATACATGTCCACACCTCGTATCCAGTCAATCACTGTCGAGCAATCACCCTCAAGAACAAGTCTGTCGGCCCCCAAGACCCGTCTCGCGACCAGAAGTCCCTCCCAAGCAGCCTGCACCTCTGCTCCCACCACCGAACAGCCAAAGATACTCCGTCCTCCAGCCGCAATGAGTGTGCCACGATGGTCCCTGATCACGAAACCCACACCCCCTGATGCACCATCCTCCGCCATACCACCATCGAAATTCACCTTAAGATAGCCAGGGGGTGGGGGTACCCAAGAAAAGACACGAAACCTGGACGCTGAAACAGCAGAGCAGGTACCCCAGATGTCCCTAGACCTCCCAAGTGGAGCCGACGTGGCCAACATAGATGTCTCTGCTGCCTGCCTCAGTGCTCTCTCCATCACAACCCGTGGGGATAACCGCCCTCCCTCGAAGAGACGGTCGTTCCTAGCCAACCATATATGATAGGCTAGGTACGCCACTATGGACCCTGTCTCGGCAACCCCCGGCCTCCGAGTAGCCTCACGCAAGTACCGCAGCAGATCCTCCACCGACTCCCACAAGGGAGGAAGTAGCGCCGAGGCTAATCTCCAACACTGCACTGCTATCGGGCATCGAAGCAGCACATGGCCAATAGTCTCCTCAGCATCCAGGCACATCTCACATAGGGATCCCATCCTCATCCCCCGTCTGGCCAACACACTCCTAGTTGGAAGGCAGCCCCAGGCCACCTTCCATAGAAAAAGCGCCACCCGGTTAGCTTTTTTTTAGCTAACTAGAGGTTAGCTAATTTCACCTCAACTTTATGACGCATTTGGCAAATGGGTTTCCCCGAACACTCGAGCGGTGAGCAAAACAAAGTCTCACAAAACAATATCATAAGCCATAATTCACCCTTCATCGTCCCCATTAACGGGCAAAATCACTAAAGACTTGTTTCGTTTGCAGAAAGAAAAAAAAAATCATCAAAATATTTTTCTAAAAAAATTATTTCTAAAAATATAATACCTAAAAAAATAATTTAATATATTTAATTGACTATAAAAAAATAATATATTTTAAAATATTTATGTTTAGTTGAGTATCTACTTTTTTTTTTAAAATTATGCAAACTATCTATTATAGCTTTAATAAAAAAAATCTTATTCATGGTAGCTTAAAGATATTTTTTTTAAAAAAAATAATTTTCAACTGGTGAAAAAAATAGCTTTTATATATTCCTTATGAATTTTTTTCGTAAAATAAAAAAAAATCTTATTTGCATAAAATGCTATTTTTTTCATCTTTGAAAACTTCAACTAAACAAAAAATCTTTTTTTGTTTTCCTATACATTCCTTATGAATTTTTTATTTCCATAAAATAAAAATTTTATTCTCATAGAAATGCTATTTTTCCTTCGTTGAAAGCTTCAACTAAACAAAAGATCTTTCTTTGCTTTCCTATATATTCCTTATGATTTTTTTTTTCATAAAACAAAAAAAAAATTATTCTCATAGAAATGCTATTTTTTCATTTTTGAAAACTTCAACTAAACAAAATATCTTACCACACTTTCCCCCTTCTTTGGTTCCTAAAATGGGCTTATAAAAATTGGTTAGACGATGACTAAAATAAACCACATCTACATAAGTATAACAGTCCACCAGAAGATATATTCAAGGAATTCTAATCAGTGGCAGCTAGTCAATCTTCTAGCCTTTCTTGGTCATGCTCAATAGCCAGCCGGTTACTTTCAGACTCCGATACGATTTTCTTGCAAGCCTTTTTTACTCCTCAACCCCAAAAATGAAAAGCCAAAAATCTCCCATAAGTGGTGGAAAATGCAATGGAGCATCTCCTTGCATAGCTCCGCACTTAAGGGTATAATGCTGTTTAAGGCCATAATAGGAAATAAACTTGCTTTCAAGGTTTTGAGGTAAACATGACAATCTGATCCAGTTGTTGGAATCCATAGCAAACCCTGAAACCATCGTGTATGTCAACAAATACTTGGTTTGTCATGTTGTTATATGCTTGCGCAGCATCCTGTCATACTTCAGCATTGTGCTCACACTCTCAACGATCAGTACAGTCTGCAAAAGGTTGAACCCATTCAGAATGTTAAATCAATTGGATAATGGATCTTGTTTCATTATAGTGCTAACTTTCAGGTAAAGTAATGCCAAATAAGGATCAATAAGATAATTCCAGATCTCATGTTTCTTTCGACTAGTTCATTTAGAGTTCAGTTTAAAACACCATGAGCCACCTCTGAAAATTTCAAATTTGAATTATTACAGAGCTTATAATTATGATTCAGGAAATTTGACGAGAACTAACAATTAGCTCTAAAATTATGAAATGAAGACTGAGGAAATACCTGCAAGCAAGCATAGGCGATTCCAGTGGCAAAGTAAAAATTTGCATTACCAGTACCCTGCAAATTTCACCTGGTTTTAGTAGTAGCTTAAAGCAGTATGCATTTGCAAGGTCAGAGGAAGAGAGAGAGAGAGAGAGACCCTCCAAATCCATAGGTTGTGCATAACAGGGCTAAGCAGGGAGACTCCAATGTATCCGCAAAATAGGAAGAAAGAGAATTGCATGCCTGCATGTTACAGCGAGTAAAGATTATAAGATTGCAAAATGAGGGTCAGCACATGGTGAATATAAACATTACCTGCTAACTCATTGGCAAAGAGGCCCAAAAGGCCCAAGTATAGAGCTGAGTCTCCAACCTTCAATATTGAACAGGATGAGAAACTAAGATCAATATTTACTTTGAGACAGCAACCAAATTTACCATATATCATGAAACATGGAGATATGTGACTAAGATGAATATTGCAACAGCATCACCTCATAAAACTTGATCCTATAGATAATGGAATAAAATCTTAGGATTAGATGTCAAAATGCTTTTATGACCTTCCAAATTTACATCATGCTACTCATATTACTATGCAAGCATTCAAAGGTAAAAGTTTTTTTTATTATTATTTTCAACTGTTTGCATCTATTATTTGGTGGATATTTGTGCCCGTCATAATGTCATAGAAATGTTTGATCCCTTTGTTAGTATTCTGAAATTATATGTTCAACCATGTTATCAAGGAGATATAACAGCTACACATACGTAAACATCCAAATATCGGTCAGAGTTGTAGTTGAACCATGACATGTGATGATTACACTAGCCATGTGACTAATGCGTTCCCACTTGATGATACTTGAGTCTAGTAATACATGAACCATAGGTAATTTAATGTTCTCTCTACTATGATATGTCAAATTAATTCAAAATTCCATGCAATTCATGAACTGAACAATTTCAACAGTCTTGTCCAGTTGACTTAACCAAATCACATATAATAATGATAAAGCAGATATTGAGGCCATTACTTGCAGTCCCCAAAAATTAGGAAATAGTAATATTTATGAAAACAACAATTTTTCCACATAAATCTAATCAATATTAAGTTCTTTTGACAAACTCAATTTAAGATCGAAAGCCCTGATAACACATGCAAGTGTGCACAACCACAGAGACGTGTTTGCAGCAAGTTCGAAACTGATAGTAAATAATTACTGAACATTTAATGTAAATCCAAATTTTGCAGCCACCTACCTACAGACACAAGTGACATACTAATGTTCCACTAGCATGCCTTTCTACCACTTCCTGAAGTGTATATCTTTCAAAATTCGAAGTCATGCTTTCTGAATCAAAACCTTAGGAGCCAGAAGCATGAAGAGAATCCATGGACACAAATATATCCTATTTTCTCATGCTTTGAAGTGGCACGTGGATCGGGGTTGAACTCACAACTTAGGGAACTTTTTGACTCCGCAGCAATCAAACCTATGTCCACGATTCAAACTGTGAAAGTCCATTTCATGAATGGGTATCTTCTTCCTCCATCCCCAGCTGACGTTGATTTAATATAAGATGTACTCAGTTTCCATATCTATAACTGCATTCAGCATATATTGATGGATAGGTCGAGCTTCTTAATTGTATGTAAGCTGCCTAATGACCAAAATTCCATTGTTTTCACACAACAAATAAATAAATGATCTATATAGCCAATACACTGGATAGATAGGATGAACCTTTCTGGTTGTGGTTGTAATGAACTTTCTGTTAATAGGAAATGCATGGCGTGGACTAGAAACACTATTTTCTGTCATTGTCGGATTAAAACAACATCACTAGCCTTGAGTAAAGGAAAGCAAACTTGAAAGCTAGCAGGAAAGATAGATGGCTTCAGCTATGAGTTTGAAGAGAGGCTGGACATCATTGTTTTCACCAGGTATGTAGAAGTTTTAAGGAGCTAACCAACTCCAGAAGTGACCAATAAAAATATGCAATTTCCAAATTTAAATACCACAATGCAAATTCTACTCATCAAAACAAATAATAATATTACGTCAGAATTGTCAAGTACAAACAACATAACTTGTCGTCAGTTAAAATACTAGCATGCACAAATTACTCAAAATACAGATAGCTTTATTTTCTGGAAACACTATGCATGCAACAAAGACAAATAATAACAATTAGAACAGAGTTTAATATCCAAATTTTGTTAACCAAAAAATACTTACTGAGGGATAGGATTTTAGCATTGAAGAGATGGCAAGATAAACAAAGGCAAGGAAGCACGGTCGGTGTTTCAGACGTATGGCCAATGGTAATAGCATAAATAGTATATTCATGTTAAAAACTATAAGAAAGAAATTCCTGAAAAAGTCGAAGACCTCCGCAAAGAAATACCTACATTTATTTACCACAAGTATGAGAAAAAGAGGGAGAAATTGAATTGTAATAAGACAAATATCATAGATTGTTCGATAAGCTCACCATAAGACACCTATATTTGGGGATAGATCTACCACGGTAAGAATAAATCCATGCGTCCTGCAAATTCCAAACACAAGAAAACCGAAGACTATGATAAATCAATATGGAATAATTCAATGTGCTAGTATATACATAGTTTACACATGTGGAGAAATTTATCTGTTGAATATATGGGCATAAATTTTGATTGTTATCTTGAGAAGGAAATGTAACCCCAAGAATAGGCATTTCATTTTTTTAGTAAGAATATTAGACAGTGAAAATTACTGAAAGTGATGGGGCTTTTTATATTTTGATTATTCTTTTGCTGGTTTATTGGGGTCGGATGATAAACTTGTTTTACATTTATTGTGTGTGATAGGATGTTTTGGTGTTTTGGTTTTACCCAAGTGACATCCCAGCTGCCTTGAGAATATCATCACCCCTCACAACAGTACATTTTCCTTTCTAATAAGGACTACATCAGAGCAATAATAACTTTCCCTATCTGTCATAAGTTCCGCTAACACAATACATTGCAGAAATATCATAAAAGAACAAAGTTGACAACTGTAATATATGACTCCGGTGTACTACTCGCTCTTCATGGTTCATACACCAATGAAACAAGGCAGCAAAAGTGTTACAGACAACCTACTGTCAAGTGACAGTATAATACTAAATACATTTCATCAAACTAAACTCCATAAGTGTAGAAAAAATATTATCAAAGATTAAGTGATGCTTAGCAAATCTTACTTTTTGAACATTTCCGAAAGGCCACCAAGCCCTTTAAGTGAGATGCTACTCAAGACTAACACATAACATGACCAGATAGATGCCCATAACAAGAAGTGAAGAACTGGTCTCCATGAAAAATAATAAATTTGAATTCCTGTTTGAGTACTCTTAGTATGACTATGACTTGAAGGACTGCTTCCACTTGCACTATTATTTTTCTGTTGGAACAACTTCAAAGGAGGAGCATCCGGACCATGGCCTAACAGAAGAATTAGCTGAAATAAAATGTTGAAGCACAGTTACTGAAAGAATGAAAGAAAAACAGTAGGAACTTGTGAGGAGATGTGGAAGAACAAGAACGCCCACATCCTTGAGGAGTCATCTTTATTTTTTGTTGTGAAAGAAGAAATTTCCATCATGATGATAGGTATGTGAACATAAAAGGCATACCGGCACAATCAGGATTGCAGGGTAAAGTGATAAGTGTGTAGCAATGACCCATCCAAAGGCTGCCAAGGGTGCTAAACCTGCAAAAATATGAGCTTGATTATTCAAAATCAAGCAACAAAACCACCACCAAATGGTTCCAGCAAAAAATTGACCAATGTAAGTAATTGCCAAAAGGGTGAACTACATGCGCTCTGGACATATCCTGATGAGCTGTTTTTAGCTTTTTAATGTTGTTCACCTGACTTGGTTTTAATAGCCATTTGACTCTCTTTTTTTCCCTTTCTTCAGTGTAAGGTTCAAAGTGCATGCATGCATATTCCCCAACCTTATTACAATCATCTGAAACTTTAAAATGCCCTATATACAATAATAATAATAATAATAAAGGATATGAAGGAAAACATTTCCAGATACTCATCACAGAACTTAGAATTCCTTATCAATAAACCAAAGAGAATACATAGCCTCAAAATGGCCATGTGGCATCTCTACAGGACTAGTGCATACACCTGATTTTGACCAAGGCCCACAATCTCGATATTGTGTACTATACCAGCAGGTTATTGGTTCGGTAAGTATGGTTGGTATAGTACAATATACACTCCAAACCGAGGTACCTCTTTTTTCTCACTTTACCGCTCAAAATCAGGCGGTACATGTCAGTATGGTATGGTAAACATCCTGGTTTTGGGTAGTACCAAGTGGTACGGGGTGGTTCCGCTCTATTCGGGCTGGTTTGACTCAAATACCGAATCGAACCTCAGTACCTTACTAGTATGGTAGAGTACAGATTGGTACGACAGACCTTAATGTTGACTTTTCAGTTAAATATGAAAAAGATACACAGGTCAAAAGAGTATATATGTCTGCCAAATCTATATATCAAGTTCAATCAATATCCTCCATGGAGGAAAAAACCTCTATTCCTACATGTAGTGGTGCCAAAAATTATTAGAGTTATGGTGGAATTTCATCGTTTCATGAAGTATCAGAATTAGAACATTTGTTCTATATTTGAGAAGGAGCTAAGGGATGAGGAGCTAAAAAAAAGGAGTTAAAAAACAGTTGTAAACTTGGAAACAAAGTGTTACATGATCTATCATAGATGAAAATTAATAGAAAAAGAATAAAAGACTAGGAAAAGCTTTTTCTTCCTTACATGAACAAGCTCCATAGATGGCCAACACAGCCATTAAATTATCAATTGGTGCTGTTGTCGATCCAACACAAGTGACTATTGTCAATGGGTTCCACAGAAATACAAGAGATGCAAAATTTCCAGCCTCTACGTTTCCTGAAAGAAATGCACAAAGAAATTTAAAGCTGGCAGGTGAAATTTCCATAATCAATATGGACATGTAAGATCAGGATATAGAATAATATGGATAGTTTATAACAAAATCATGTCCTAATCTCCAATTTAAAATTGCAAAAGCAAATATTGCCCAAGATGCATTTTAATGTACCCTAACTTCTACAAAGTTCATGGTATCTTATGTATCAGAAAAGGTATTTTATATAGCCGATACATAAGGTATGGACATCACTATAAGAAGTAAATTGGTTACAGTATAAAAAAAAAATACAATTATTTAAAAAATCACCAAAAATTATATTTTTTTAGACAAGCGATAACTTTGTAGTACATAGGGCTGCTCAAAGAGCTGATCAAGCCAACTGGTCCTCCGCTTGTTCTCTAACCTCTTTGAGATAATTAAAGCCGATGCATATGGTTATAGGTTTTTAAGGGTCTAAGCCCACATAAGGACAAGACGAAAACTATATGATTATCATTATTATGTTAAAATGTTACCAAAACAATGTAACTTTTATGTAGAGTGACTAACAAGGATTAAATTCATCTATTCTTTGCATCTCTGTACAAAATAGGGAGAATAAAATACTTTTTCATATGACACGACTATACTATAGTCATAATGACCTAACATTCATCAAAAATGTATAAAGGATGACACAGCAACATGCGAACAATACCCACATAAAATGTCGATCATCTAGACTAATGTTACATAAGGCACCTGTCTGTTCACTTAGTAGCCAATAGGTGGATGGTGGTATCCCATAAACCCAGTATAAAATGTTGAGGAATATTTGATTTGCTTATTTTTTTCTATTTAACTTGAGATTGTCTTAGTCAGTGAGTTGTGAGTGTGTATTGGACATGTTCTTGTGCAATTAGGAGGAAAGTTGCTGACAGTTTGCTATATTTTCATTTAGATAAGAAGCTTAGTATCTAGTTTTATAATTTTGAATTAATTTTTCCTTTGATAGAAATGGTGGAGCAGTAACAACGCATGGATTTTTACCTTGGATTATAACATATAATTGTTTATTTTATTTTGGAGTTGACTCTTAGATTTTAGAAATCTCTGAATGGCATCTTCTTTGACAGAGGAGACTTGCAGTGAATTTCTTGTTCATTTGAGGATGCTTAACTTGTTGGCAGTATATCCTCACACTACATGATGCGAGGTATAATGAGCATAGTCAATCTTTCTTTGTATCATCAATTCATATGCAGGCTACATAATACAATTTCTAACTTCTCCAATAAAACAAGCATCAGCCAGAGTTATGCCCAATTTTGTTCATGTCTCTTAAACCTTGCCCTTTTATTAAACTTTGCATCAAACTCCGAATTCCATTAATGCCATGTTCTCTTTGGTCAGCAAATGCAAGATACAATTCAAAAACTCACTCATAAGATTGACCTTTGATTACCACTGCTTATCATGATCTAAATCAAACTCAAGTCAACGGTCAAAAATAATGCATCTATAATAGAAAAGAAATTTATGGGACATTGAAATATACTTGCTTAGCATAAAATTGACCAGCAAGCCTTGATGAATCTACAACACTGAAAATTAAAAATGATACATATACGGATAGTGTACATGTGACTGTTGCAGCAGACCTTGCTTAAAATACTTAGAACTCACCGGAAGCTTCTACCAGTTTTGAAAGGTTCAGAAATTGCAAACTTTGATGGCATTTCAACATAAGTTTCTGGCCAGTTGCACGAATGAGCATGGCAGTAACAAAATCTACAATCACAAACATCAAACTGTATCTAGCATTCATAAGCATAACAGCCATTATAAACGTACAATCATAAACATTAAACTGAACAAAAAAGAAAGGCTGAGATTTACTTTCTGTAACATGATTTACAGACTATCACATGTAAAGATACAGTGAAGAGGTTAACGGATGTTGGATTTTTATAAAGGCAACTTCCACTATCAACATTAGTATAAATTTATTTAAAAAAAGAAAAAAGTTCCAAAATCTGATAACAGGTTTGACAGAACCAATGCCTTAAACAATTAAGCAACATCTCTTTGGCCACAATCACTACTGCAATAAAATTCATGTATTTGTTAACTATTTCTTACATCATATTATAAAAAGATAATAGCATGCGATAAGATCTGCTATTTTTAACTGCCTTTGGCAACAAGATTGCCATCCAGTGGACTCGTCTGGGGCACAAATGACAGAAATAATCTTGCAACTGGTCATGCTAATAATATCAGCAGACATTCGGAAGCAGCTTTGCAAAATAATAAAACGCATCAAGTAATTTCATATGCACAGAATAAGATATCTGAATGACAGTTCCAACCATTTATCTCCATGTTAAGATACAGAGCAAACAAAATAAAAATATATACATATACCTGCAATAGAAATAAGCAGGTTGCCCTTCACTTCTGCAACATTTGAGAAAAAAATTTACATAAATTTTGGGAAGATTGAACATCTAAAAGTTTGACAGATAGCAATTAAGTATAAATATGCAGAGCAATCTAAATCAAAAATTGACGGAGCTCTCAAAATCCAATCAGAATGAATATCCCATGTATATTTTCATGATCTTTACAAGGCATGAGGAGACCTAATTTTATTCATTAATATAGATAGCAAAGAAATGATGTGGACTTGATACATCTTATATGAAAGCTTCATTGCATAAAAATGTTTCTTTTCCAGACAAATGCCATACCTTGTAATAGTAAAGGGCCCAAGAATTGACAATAGCAATGGAGAACCATGGTACATAGACCCTGAAAAAGAAATGACTCAAGTCAGAGACTGCTATTGTAGCTTATCTTTCAAAAAGAAAAAAAGGAGGAATTCGGCATATATTTTTCTCAATTACATTTCATTGATAAAACCGATAATGTATCAGCTGCTCAACATTGATAGATGTTATATTTGCATGCTTGTCAGGATCTTGTCTGGCTAATTTGTAAATAATCAGAATGTCACAAGTTCTAGCGTAAGAGTCATATAATCTAACACCATAAAGAATATTGAGCATGTTTCAGCACAAGCAAAATTAACCACAGCTACAGCGAAATTATCCTTGATAGTCATCTAATTGCTTTGATCACCAATTTTAATATAATTGGGAGTTAGACGACTGATTGAGCCAGTAACCTTCAGAATGCATGTCCTTTCTTTTTCTATAAATCATATACACATTGGGTGCTCATTCAACCAAGATAGAGTTCCATGATATGAAGTAACCTGCTAACTTAAGTCATACATGCCTTCTAGCACAAAAAATTAAAAATAAAAAACATTCGTGTCAGACCACAATAAGCACTTGTTGCTGATAATGGAGGCATCTCTACTTTCAAATAAGTACTACAATATATTGCTGCCATGAATTTATCCAAGTCACATATGTCTTTGCTCATAGTTTCACCCCATTGTAACTTCATGGTCGACGTTTCACCAACAAGAGCCACCAGATTGGATCCGTGTGTACCGTTGAGTGTTAAATACAATTTATTCAAACACTTGTTGAGCACCCATGATTGAGAAGAGAAGTCCACGACATCATCGAGATGAACTCAAATGAAAGAACCAGTAAGCAATTATTAACCAAAAAAAAAACACCTGGACGTAAATTCTTGGATACTGCATGCTTTAAGAAAATCACATCGATATCTTGAAACCAAAAACCCTAAAACAATAGGAATCTTGGGAAAGGAAACAAGACCTGCGTAAGGGGACATGGACGCCTGCTTAAGCCAGTAACCTTCGGCCACTGCGCAGAGTTCGATTCCGAGAAAAATCTCGTTAGCCATCAAGAACTAAGAATACAAAATAAAGAAGAGGGGAAGATCCAAGAAGGAAAGCGGAGAAGGAGGTCGTGGGAGGAAAAGGGTAGGGGAGCTTACGGCGGCGGAGGCTGGTGAGAGGGGTGGCGACCTCCGGGCGGGAGCCGAGATTGAGGTTCTTGGGGAAGCAGATGAGGAGGATCCTGAAGGCGATCGCCGCCGCCACCCAGCCCCAGTAGCACCGGATCCTCGTCATCGTCCCTTCGCTGCCCGCGGTGAGGGAAGAGACGAGAGAATTTTTAGTTCTCTGAGTCTCTATTCATAGCTTGCAGGGCTCGATTCGGTGAACTCCTATACTCTTTTCGGCTCGTGTGGTTGCCCATAAAAATTGGGAGAAAAAAAAAAATCAATTCAACCCACAAAGTTCTACTTTCAAACTAAAGAGATGGCAAATGTACTCCACCTCGTTAGCACCCAACCCACAATAGATCTAGAACGGATAAAAGTAATGCTAAAATCCACTCACCAAACCCAATATATAAATATATACATATATCTTTTCATAAATTTTTTTTTTGAGAAAAAAACTTGATCGATGTATAAAAAAAATATTTTTTATAATTTTACTTGATCCAACCTGTTTTGTTTAACTCTACATGTCTCGTCCTGTATCGAGACTCTACTCATCTAGTCCTACCCTGAGAAAAGTACATAACAAATACAGAAAATAGTCTATTCGATTCATACCGGATATGTTGCCATCCCTAAAAATAGGTTTCTGATCGGCCTGTTTGCAGCAAACAAAACATATCTGTAGGCTAAACTATTTTTTTTAGTTATGTGGACATCTTATTTGAGAAAGATTTCCGTTTTTTTAGTTCATACCAGAGAAATTCTCTAAGCAGATCATACTTTCTCTGTCGAAATGTATTGCTTCATACCATACTACATATGTGTTGATAGCATATGTAGAAGCCTGATCACTTTCATACCATGCTGCATGGAAATTAGAATGGTGCAATAGACCTCATGTATTGCTTCGTTTTGATAGCATGCGCATCATATGTGTTGGGTACTGTTAGCATTAAATTTAATGTGGGTTTACCTTCCTAGTTTAAGTACTTCACTTTTGTCTTGTACTTCATCCCCTGGAATATTTGGATGAGTGTATCACATCTTTAGAGAGAGCTCATGATTAATATAGTTGCCTTTATGCATTTGTCCGGCCGCCATAAATAATATAGCGGAGACGTTTGTAGTTTCAACTGGACATCATTAATGGATTTCTTGACTCTAAAAGACGAATAAGGAAAATAATGATCGTTCAAAATTCGTAAGCTATAATGAATAGAGACCGTATACAAAATGTTCCTTGTTTGATTTTTGCTATTCAAAATTTGACAAGAATGATAGGCTAGATAGAATTTTTAGTCCCATTCTGGGAATACCAACATGAGGCTTGCAATTTGGATTAGTATAAATTTCAGGAATTAGTGCGATGCATGGACAGCCAAATACAAAGTTGCCAAGATAACAAAAGTGAGAAGAAACCTTTCCCGTGCATAATAAGCACCCCATGGCATTTTCATTTACTTATTTATTTATATTTGAAGGACAAGACAGTTGTGCAGCTGTGGAGTTGCACAAACTTTGGATGAAACTGCTGATGTCCTGTTTCTATCAATGCACTGCTACCTAGTAGCAAACATGGAGATTCTTACTTCTGGTGGTGAATAGATTCCTCTTGCTTAATGAACAGCATGTGTCATTGGAAATCCAATGTATCCGTTTGGTGCTTATCACATTTTTCTCAGAGACATCGTCTACCACTTGATACAGATATTTCTGGCTCACTAGAGATCAAAAAATCTTTCCACATCGATTTGAATTCTTTGTGAAGCTTGTTGGCTACCAGCTTATTTGTGCACGTACTGCCTGGGCATGTCCTTTATCCGTGCATGGTAGTTGCCGACTTCGCCAACAAAATCAGATGCATTTTTCATTTGAGGCTCTTGTATTTTTCTCAGAGGGATGTGTATATGATGGAGCGAATAGTAAGCCGCAAATAATCAGTAGTATATTGCCAGGTGAAAACAATATTTGATTTGCTGAAAAATGGTTTTCAGGAGGTCAGCAGCTCTTGAATTTGTCATTTGATGATGATTCTGTTGCTGATGAAAAAGATACCGTTTCTACTTTATGTTGCTAGTATTTTAAGAGAAATCATTTCTTCCAATACAAGCCTCCAGCTGGATCAGTGCGTTCCCGTAATCTTATTGCTAGTTGGATGAAATATAATAATACCCCATGACCTATCTTCCAATACAGGTAATTCGGTTCCTCGTACCGCTGCATTATGCTAGTTATCTTTTAGTATCTTTGCGTCTTCGACGTAGATTTCTGAGGATGAAGGGTGGAGTTCTGAAACAACCAAATGGTACCCAGGCAAATACATGCGGCGTCAACCATGTCATACTTCACCCTTGGGTTTTATGACTGCAATCCCTTCCTCAACTGCCTGAGCAACTAAACCGAAGCCAAATTGGTCCTCAACAAAGCCCTGGATAGATGGAACAAAACAAGACCCAGCAAGCATATAAAGATGACATCTGGCAAGGTGGCACAAAGAAAAAGCAGCAGCAGCAATCACGCCTTAAAATCCAACGCTTGGACCGGGTATAGCGAGAAATGGCAGGTACAACAATCCAAGTAACCAAACTGATGCTCACAACAAAAACGGGAACAAGCAAACCATCCAACTCATCTGTATTTCCGATTAGGTAAGCTTGCTTAGGTACTACAATTCTTTGTATATCATAGAACAACCCAATCCAAGAAATACATTAATTGATGCAAACTACTGGAAAGTATCGACCAACTATTGACGCTGCTGCACACTATTTTTCTATGGGTATTTTTATGAAACCATGCAGGGACGACAGTTCCTCTTTATCAAAACCCACCCTAAGAGTCCAAATACGTGCATGCATAATGATTCGATATCACCAGCAGACCGTCCGTCCATTTGCTACACGGACAGAAATGCTGTGACCCCTTCCACAGGCACAAGATGCATCCTCCCAATGGAAAACTTCTTTCCACACAAGCATACCTTCACGAAGAAAAAATGGGGTAATCCTTTCCTCAGCTCTGGCTGTACGGGAGGCTGGTAGCAATTGCCATCTCAAACCTTCAGGCTCACCATCAAGATCATCTTATAACTAGTGCACCATATGGTGTAATTGTGAGAAGCAAACCCCTCCAAGATGCAGTTTTTTATGCACACGACTGCAGAGATATGTGTCAGCACAACCATGTTGCTAGATGCAAAGAATGTATCCCAACACAAATGGCAACCCCACTGTAGCTCAGCCATTGTAGTGAAGTTTTGGGTTGGGTGAGCTCTGACTTTGCGGCTGTGGAGGCTGCAAATTTTGAGGCTGAGTGTTGTAATGAGTAAAGGGTTGGGAGTAGAGAGAACTCATCAGGCCCTGCACAAGTCTCATAAGTACAATCATAATTTTTAAACAAAACAAGTTAAGAATTCCAGATGAGAACCTGTGACTGAAGAGCAGGTCCAGCCATGCTAAAATGGCTCTGAGATGACTCATCTTGTGAAGGGTCATTGAATCCTGCTTGGGTGAAAAGACCTTGGGATCCATGAGGCATGTAGTCCTGGATTAAATGCTCACAAAGCATCAGCCAAAGAAATGAAGGATGAGAAAAAAAAAAAAAAAAACTTTTTAGGAGTTCATATACTATTTGAGCAGCGAAGAGAGGAGCGATTTTTGAAGTCCATCTACCTGAGTCATGAAATCGTTTCCAGTGCCCAAATGGGGATATCCTGGCTGTGAATTCTGGTTCAGGTAACTCCCTGGGAATCCAGCCTGTCCTTGAGCAACATAATCAACACCATAACCACCCTGAGAAGCCTGTACAATGCAGCATTAAGTTGTTCCACGTGAGCAGTCTAGAATCTAAGCAACAAAAGCCGCAAGCGCTTCCTAAAGGAGAAAGATAAAAGTTCATTTTATTGTACACCTAATGTTCAAAACTGACACTTGCGAAAAGCACTAGTGTCATTTAAATGTGAGCATTACTCATCGGGTGTGTTTGGTGTTGCTTAAGAAATGTCCTTTTGCATCTTTAAAAGCAAAAAAGTACTTCCTATAAAAAGTGTCTCGTAATAGTACCAAGATGAAGTGCTTCTACAAGAGAGAAAAACGGTTTCAGAAAAAGCTAGAAAACCTTAGCTTCTGGCTTCTTTTGTAAGAAACCTTTTTAAAAAGCAGAAGCAACACCGAATACACCCAGAAACTCCTAGAGGAAGTGACACATGAATCTAAATTGCCAACAAAAATATTTAAACATTCCGTTGTAATGAAAAATTATACATCTCAAACAGCGAGATGCAAGTTATAGATAAGCATACCATCACATAATATATGCACTTTCAAAAAAAACATCATCCACTAAAACTTGCAAGCTGCTTAGCAAACGCTGGAAATAAAAAGCATCTATAACTCTCTCTCAAAAAAAAAAAGCATCTATAAGAATAATTATCAGATAGTTAGCAAATGAACTGTCAAAATTTCAAAATACAGCCAAGTGTATCCCACTTTATATCCCACTTTAAGACATAGGACAAGTCGCGCACTAGTTCCAGCAAAATTCCAGTGTCAAAATCCAAAATGAGGCAGGAACAACTTACGCATGTCATACCGAGAACATTTAGTGGACATATGACTAAGTATCAACTATCAAGCAGAAAATACATATAATCTAACATAACTAAAGTTGCTAGATGCACCCAAAGCATAAAAATTGAAACTCACAATCAAGCTGCCAAACTTCCTAAAATACACAACAGACAAACTAAACTATCTCCAGGTGAATTAAAAACATACTGCATTCCAGATCAGCTGAATGCCTGCTAAAATATCCATGCCATGTTCAAGAACTGTAATATAAGGCTACAATTACTACTGTAACGGGTATGTAATGTACTCCTTTTGTCATGTCTCATATAATAAATTTGCTAAAGATATGCCCCAGCATATTTGTTCTTAAGAAAATCATGTATCTGTAAACCCTCCACAGCACTACCCACCTTTAGAATCTTCTTGAATAAGCAACATTACTCGTTCCACATGATTCATATATAGCTTTCCCAAAATTACAACAATACTATACAAAGGTATGGCTTCATAGTGTGTTCAAGCCAGCTTAGCAATCAGAATATTTTCAGGAAACATGAAAAATTGAAATGAAAACAAAGTTTGTTGTTGTTGAAAAATAACCCATAAAGCAAAAAGGCCTTTAGGCCTGATAAAACATTAAAAAGAAAGACAATAATGAGAAATGCCCGAAAAATTTAATGGCAAAATCTGTTTTAATAATTGAAAATACACAACAGAACTGTTCCAAAAGTGCCCCAGTAATTTCTATTTTGCTAATTAACATGTTTCTTTATTGTAATATTGTACTTTCTACGTACTAGCCAAGTCCTTATGTATCTAGGTGGTTGACCAAGAGTCCAGGCAAGTTAGGAGGATGATGAAAGTTGCAACTCCAACGAGACAACTACTCAGTAATGACAAATAACAAAAGTTGACCCCCGCCCTTCTTCTTCTTCTTCTTTTTCTCAAATCCCATGCCACTCTCATTAATCTATATTCAGACAAAAATGGATAAAAGGTACACAGCTAATGAACTATAACTTCATTGCAATCCGTCATGTAACCTTTAAAAAAAAAATTCTTCCTTTCTCTTCTTTTTTTCTTTTTCTTTTTTTTTTTTTGGTAGAGGGCAGGGCACAGGGTGATCGGCCCATATTGAACACTGAGGTGGCTATCTGCTATCTAATATTATCCATCGGCAAATTTGAGAACATTGCTCGAATATAAATAATAGAAAGAGCAAATATTCATAAAAGTTCAAAGATAAAATATGGCTTTTCATGAACTTTTCATTTACAGATTTCAACTTCCAATAACATGGTAACCAACATAATGCTCAATTTTCCAGTGCAAAGGAAGCAACCTATAAATCACACTGACAAGATTATCCAATAATAAGTACCTTAATGAGTGCTTGACATACAATGAGGCCAATTCAAATAAGAAAACTAAAACAAATGAATGTGATCTAAAATAATCAGGGAGCGAGCAGCTCTCCCTAAAATTGCAGCGACAAACTAGCTGATTGTGGTCATATATTGAGGGGTCTATAAACAATAATGGACTCGCATAATAAAGATAGCAACTCAAACCACTGCATGTTGTGTTTTGAGGAATGATGGGCCTGGAAGGAGGATGTAGCAACATCAATTATTGAGCAACAAAGAACAGTAACTAGAGAGAAATCTATGCTGATATATAGTAAACTCTCCTGGATTTTGTCTTGGACATTCAGCATACTCTGTATGTGTTTCACGTGATTAGAGAACAAAAGGAGGGTATGAAAGGGTCAACTAAAAAATCTTTAAAGAAGAAAATGGAGCTGCTTTGGTTGGCAAAACCCAATATAGATGCACAGCAATCCATATTGCTCCTCAAATGCATTTATACATAATAATACATAGAAATAGCGGTGGAACTTGTTCCTCCATTAAGATAAATTCTCATTCAAATTTCACATTGAATTTATAAATCTACAATGTTTCCTAACCTATATGATGGACATTTAGAAATCCAAAGGGGAAAACTGCAGAATAATTACACACCTGTGTTGAGAAATCTGCAACATTATATGCAACATGTGATCCTTGGCTTTTAAAGTCATCCCCCAAATAATCCTGATAAAACAAATGTAAGTTCAATATTTGTAGCCAAAATAAAGAGAAGAAACCTAATCTGTGCCAGGACATTTACCTGAGACATGCCACCTATAGAAAAACCTTCACGGAAAGTTTGACTAAGACCTTGAACTGGTACCTGGAGGAAAGTAAGCACAAATTCACAACACAATCAAATATCTATAATTTGAATGATAGTGAAAAAAGGTCACAAACCTGTGTCATCAGTCCAGGTTGGGACAATGGACCCCCAACAGAAGGCTGACTGTTTGGATTGTCCAAGGCAGGGAAATTAAAAGCAGAACCAATACCACCCAAAGCTTGTTGGGAGGTTTGCTGATGTGCAAGGTGGCCACCAATAGGACCACCAGCATTACCACGACCAGCCCCAAAACCCCTATTCCCAGGTTGAGGGACCTGTGGAACAGCTCCAATAGGTCCATGAACAGCTCCACGAGTCGGAATTGCATAAGGTTGAGAATGGGGACCTCCAGGGAAAGGTGGAACAGGGATTCGAGGTAGGGGATATCCTGCTGGGTGCACACCAGGCTTATGTGTACCATTTGGAGGACCAAATGGCATATAAGAGAGACCTGGTTTGTGTAAAAACCAAAAGGAATTTAGCAGAGCAATATATCAAAATAATAACACCATAACGGACATTAGAATACAATAGCTTGAGATGACATAGCAAAAATGTTTAACCACCATCAAATGAAATCTTGATCAGATATGAAGTACATCCACTCATCGAACAGGTTAAATAGCATACCTTTACCGCGCCCGCTTCTCTTATCAGCATTAGGGCTCGAAGAACTAGGGGACGCAAAGTTATCAGCATGCACAATCCCTGGACCACCCCCAAAGAAAAGTCTGCGGTCACTGTAAATCTGTTTGGCATCAAAAAAACAATTGATCAGGACATTACAGAATAAAGATATATCAAAAAAGATATAAAATAAAGATTAAACATATAAACTAAAGATATATAAAATATTATAACTACTATAGAACATATATAAATAACCATTATAATATAATATATAAGTTATTATAAACTTATAAAAATATATAAAAGGAACAATAATGTAATATATATTATAAATAATAAAAATTAAATATAAATATATTCTATAACTCAAATTACATTTCCACTGATTCAGCAAGAAATACATGTCACTATACATATCGAATTGAAAGAACATGTTAAGTCAAGAAAATGCCACAATACATGATTTTTTGTGGACAACAGACCTTTTTGGGCTTTTGAAATTGTATCATACTTTGCTTCAAGTTATTCAGTGGCCCTTCTACGAGGCACTCATGCTCCTATGAACATAAATAATTAGAAGAGTCAGTTGTATGAATATGGACATGAGAGTCAGATCACAACACATAACCAAGAATCCAATTCAACTTGAGGAACAATTTTAGATACAGGGACGTAGAATAAAGAGCAATGATAATAGTATTACATTTATGATGTTCTATGGACTATTTAATACTGTAAGATCGGATAAAAACAAAATATTTATTAAACATCCCATCTTCTGCATATGATCAAAAATTGCTTCTTAGTTGTTGGATGTTAAATTGTTGGTGATTATTTCATAATTTTACTGTCGCATTTTTGATGTGCACATATAAAGTTGTGTTTTTGTATATTGGTGGTTTCAATAGATCTTAGAAAGTGGACATAAGAATTCTGTTGTCCCAATGTACCATTCTATAAAACATAATAGCAATGAAAGTATCTGAAGTTTCTGAAACATATCTCAACTAGCAGATAACATATTGACAAGCAATATTCCTGCTGGACACGAGAGTCCATGTAATGCCTAATAAAAGGCCTAGGCAAGCCATACCAGTGCCTCAAAAAACTCAATCATCAACAATTTTTATAGTCACTTAGGTGACAAATAATGATGAAGAAACTTACATAAATAATCTAGCTGGAGCAAATTATTCATGATTTCTGTTAAATCTCTTACCTTTTAGTTCAACCTGCATTAAATTCATGAAAAATATAATACTGGTCCCAAGGTAATTCCATTGTGGCCAAATTATTGTCCAGCAAAACAAAGACAGTGAGATGACCAATAAAGCCAGCCCCCCCAGGATCAAAAAGTTCAGCATTGCCAATATTATTTTCTTTAGATAACAGGCAAACTTGTCCTGTCAAATTGTCATCAATAGCTTTCTGGCAACAAATATCTTCGGATTCATAATTTGTGTTCCACAATTTATTAACCCACTTGAAGCAGCACGGATGGCGAAACTTTCCATCTAAATTCATTCATTCAAACTTTTGACCTGTTTTAGTTTGTAAAACAAATGCATTCCCTTTTCAGTTCAAAAAGTGAGCATGCTAAAATAAAACAGAATGAGTATTCAGCATCCATCAAAAAGCAGATCTCAATATCTGAAGCTCCGATTTTGTTCTCGGTCCTAACAGAGAGATCCAACCTTCCTCTCAGACACATGACTCCAGTTTCCAGAGCATTCGCAAAGATCAATCTTCCAAATATTACGAAGACAACCCCAACAAACCAATTCATATGAGCCTAAAGGTGCAATCACACACCAAACCCTTCTTAAGGTCCACAAAGTCTTCACTAGTAGGGGTCAAATAATTCTGAAGGCAACCACCTTCGTGGGTTATTCTATGGTAAACCACATCATCCCAAAAGCAAGCAAGTCTAACACATCTAGTGAGATGAATGAGCTTATCAAGAGAAAATTATCAACAAGCAAAATCTATGGCCAAAACATCCTTGCGCATGAACATAGATGCATGACAGTATTCACCTAAGCAGATAACCATTATTTCAACCCTAATGAAGTAAATACATATACATACATACATACATACATTATATATAGAGCAATGACCTTAATTTTCCAGCATAGCTAGCTCCTATGATCAATAGGTTTTAACTACCAATTAATGTCAGGATCTCAAATTCTCAAATTACCTTATAATCAACGTCGGCGGAACCGGTACCAGGCACCGCAATGGTTACCCGGAGGGACGAGTCGGTATAGGCCCGCGCCGCACCATGCCAAGCCCGTACCGACACAATAGAAGAGACAAGGAAGAGGGACAACAAGAGAGGAAAAGAGAGCATGAGAGGGAGGGAGGGAGAGGGAGAGGGAGAGGAAGGAAGAGAGGCCAGCCAGAGCGAGCCGGCGGAGGCCAGAGAGCCTCCGCGTCTCCCCAACCTCCGCCTCCTCCGCCGGCCCATCCCAGTCAGCCTCTCTCTTCCTTCCTCTCCCTCACTCCCCCACTCTCTCTCTTTCTTCTTTTTTTTCTCCTCCCCCTCCGACGACGATGAGAGGCGTCTTGATTTCAATGGCAAAACCGTTCCGATCTGCCGCCGGTACGGCTCGGAACGCCCCGAACCAGACAGATCAAGACGGTTCTGCAGACCTTGCTTATAATACTGGTTGCACTCCAATCATAATTGGTACTTACCAACATTCAATCCTGATCGATCTAGGCTCCAATTATCTTACCAAGGAAATTGACCTCCGCTGATAAACTAGCAATGATAACAATTTTTAGTCCAACCAATCAATTTTTGTTCAAATCCCAAGTTGGTCCTGAAGACCCATAGACGAACCAAGTTTTAAGAAAAGTCGACCAGGGGTTTGCCATTTTCACTTAAAATTTGGTCCTTTTTTATTTAAAAATGTTAAGTGAAATCAAACCCATCGCCGACTTTACTTAAAATTTTAAAAATAAAAAAAGCCCGACAGACCCCTGTTTCGAACGAAACAGGAGTCCGAAGGGCGGAGCCACTGCTCTAGCCCTTCAGGGGCCCCTCGAGCGCCCTTCGAAGGCTTCCGGCGGCCCTCCCTCCCTCTCCCTTCCTTCCCCCTTCTCTCCCATTCTCCCACTCCCTCGCCCTCTCTGCTGTGACGGTACGGGCCCGGCGCGGAATGGCACAAGGGCATACCAAACCGTACCGTCGGCCGATCGGCATAGACTTCGGTACCGGACAGCAAACCTTGATTGAAGGCACTACTTTCTCAAATAAGGATGTCAAATTTCTGCATCAATCTCTCAATCATAACATTAGAATTGCCTAGACATCACATAATAGACTACGTTTGACATCCTTGGGATTGGTGAAGGGATCACTTCCCAGAAAATTAACATATAGTATAACAGATACACATACGGCCTCTCTGTATGCCTGAATAATTCATCCGCCGGGGAGATTGATACCCTTGATTGGGAGTGGTGGTCGTTGCCATCTCACTGACACAGGGCAAGGAACCATTGGACAGGCTTGGCAGGCTTCCAAGTACTCACAGTTCTGCTTCTAAAGATACCAGATTCCCTGAAAATGTGGCTTTCATTACCCTAAATTATAGGAATTTGGGAGCCTGAAATATCCCCAAATAGAGAAGAATCTCTCTCTTCCCCTATAAGTTGTTCTTATTTTTAGCCAAAAAAGGAATCATTCAGGGATAAATTATGTGGGTATTCAAACAGCCCCTTAAAAAACAAGGGATCAAGCTAGCTCTATTTATATATTATAATTAAATTTATGTAAAAGCATGACAAGAAAATAACTGCATATATTACTACAAGGTTGGTTATGATAAAAAAAACTACCTCCATCTCCAAGTACACCAATCTCATTGACAAATTATGATTGTGTTGGACATATTTGATGTAACAATCCAAGGGATTATCAATCTAGTGAAAATTAAAGGGGCTGGGCAACCTGAAGAAAACATTGCTGTTGCAACAATTTTAAAGATGAGTTGCCGTGACTTTGCACATCTTTGCATGGGCATCTGGAGGGGCATGCATAGCATAGCACATACAGCAAGGAATACACCCATCCTTTCCATTCATGGGAATCAGAAGTTGATATAAAGAATTTTGCGGATTGGTGTTATGCACCTTCGCCTCATCATTAAAATTGTAGTCCATACAAAGATTTTAGAGTATTTCAAGACATTGCTGTTATTAAGGAAATCTGAAAGCCAACAAATTTGTGAAAAATAATTAGTTATAAAATTCAAAGATGCAGTATTAAAAAAATGCACAAATGATAATGTCTGAGGTTCATAAAACAATACGTAATTGCTGGCTTAGCTTAAACACAATCAATCCATTTGAAGATGCAAATCATGGCTCAAGACAAGATTGACAGTCATACAAGCCAAAAACATATGGTTAACATGCATATATGATCTTCAGTAAAAGGAATGACCAAACTAATTGGACACAGAGAACCATCTTAACAAAGAATGGCACAATTAAAAGAAAACATACCTTGTAATGTGTCAATAAGCTATTCCATAATGGTTGTTTGCTAAGGACTTTCGGATTCCCCAAAATAACAATGCCATAACGAGCTCGAGTTAGTGCAACATTCAATCTACGTGGATCATTAAGAAATCCAATACCCTGAAAAATAGGTACAAAAGCAAACATCAAAATCTCAATTGCTAACTTCCATGAACTAAAAGCAGTCATTACACATAGTAAACATCATTATCCAAGAAGAAATGATTTTGTTGTAAAATTGTGAAGATGCTATGAAATTCAAGACATCCAGAATCCCTCAGAAGCTACAAGGAGATCCTTGGTGCAAAATCCTTGATCCTACATTAGTGCTTAAGAGTTATACGGCATCAAAATTCAAACTCCGCATCACACCAAATGGACTAACAATGGGATTTTAACCAGGAGAACATTTTGGTCTTCAAGTGCTTATCATCGTTGCTACAATATGGAGCAAAGTTCTGCTATAGCAGCACAAGAAATATTTTACCAGCCAATTAGTAGGCATTACTAAAAGCCATTGGCAGAACCACAGGCACGAAGTAGGCACCCAAGTAATCGATAATTACATTTTTATCCAATTCATTGTTGATGCAGCCCAGTAATATGCCCAAGAAACCAGGTGTCCCCAGGAAAACTGGTGATGGTACACCAGATGAGAAAGACCACTTACCTGCTGAAGCTTAATAAGCATCGAATATGTGTCCTGGAAATAATTAATGCTCAATGGCTTGGTTGAGTTGAAGACTAGACTTCAGTATCAAGCAAAATATACATGCCATGAGTAGTCAAATTTCTAATAACACTAATGACTTGATAGCATTCTACATTCCATATGACCCAGTCAGAACTGATTATATGGACCAGGTTCTTGGAAAAAGGAAAGGACAAAAGAAAATCGCCTCCTTTGGCAGTCAAAATGTTGCTCAAACCATGGACTTCGTGGATCACCAATCAAAAAAAAAAAAATTATCAACCTCAAGTCACTCTTACATCCCTTCAACCATATCAGATATATACTTTAATTATTTTCTGATAATGTTATAATGGTGTGCCAAACTATGATATATGAAACTGATAGAAAATTTTGATGCCCTCGTATGAAAAATATAAATGACAGCAAGTTCGTTGGCATGATTAAGCTATTCAACAACCTTAATCTGTCAAAGTTTCTTAAATTTAAATGTTTCGATAAGTTAGAGATAGAGATGTTGAAGAGTTCCATCAATTCCTCTACAGTCTTGTTAATGATGGTGTATAAAGTGCAGAGAAAGAATGAACTTTAGATAGAAAGTTCAGCACTTCGCGCCTTTATGTTGTAATAGATAGAAAGACATTTGAATAAGCATTACTTAAATTACAAGAAGCTATTTGAATTACAGCTAAGGACAAAAATTTCCTATAGTTATTGAACATGGAAAGACCTACAAAATTGTAAGATGGTAATCAGAATGGGAGAATTGGATGGTAGCAAGAAAGGGAGATACCCAGCATGGAACATACTAAATGTGTTGTTTGCCCTGTTTGCAAACAAAGAACTGCTTGTGTTCACATATTTGATGATGTCATGGCTCTTACTTCAATCTGGATGGGATCATTTGATGGATTACGGGTTACAAATCTTCAAGTCAACTCAAAAAAATAATGAATGAACCAAATTATTTGTATCTTTCGATGATGCATGCAAAGGTACTTTGGCACGAGGCTGCGAGGAAATTTTATGTGAAAATGAAATAGCCCTACTCCAGGTCTTCTCTTTCCAGTATCCGATTCCACCTACGAACCACTCCCAATCTTGCATCAAGTTTGCAGATCTTAATATTCGGACCCATCATAAAAATGCTAGCTATCTGTGAACCAGATGTACCTGCTAATTAGGCTTTTTCCCTCTACCCTAAAAAACCACATTCTTTGTTTCAATTGTAGAAGGTAATGTATTACACAAACACAAGCTAACAAGTGAGTTCGGGCTCTAAAATGCAATTTTACATTAATTAAAATGTAAAAACCATCAATCTACCTTTTCCATATTTCTGTATGGAAAAATCTATACACCATGTATACACAAGCTAGACAAAGTGCACCTATATATTTACCAAGGTCTAAACTGATGGGCACAATACAATCCTTGTATTTTTTTTCTTGGTTAAGGATCTGTTAAGTCATTATATCCTTGCATTCACCAAGCTATCTCAAAATTTGGCCTGTCTGGAAGTTCTCTTGAATACAAGCTAGACAAGTTAAAAAATTATGAAACACAGATACATTAGGGAGAACTTATAGCCTACAACTAGTTTCCAACTCAAATAGGATTGATTTAGCTATCTAAATATCAAATATACTTCGAACATAATCATGTACCTTAAAGTCACCCAATGAACAAGTGCCATGAAAGGTAGACACGTCATAACTTCTGATTCACCTAAATATGGCCAAAGGATGCACGATCACCCACAGTGCTCACATTTTATTTTTTTTAGTTAAAAGACTTTTAAACTCTGCATATCCTTGCAATCACCAAACCAGCTCAATATTTGGACTGTAGGAGAGCTCTCCCCAGACAAGCCAGCGAGATTAGACTTTCTGCAGCAGAGATGCACTAGGAAAAGATTATGACTTACAGTCTCTGTCTCATACAGGTCTGGTTTAATTCTATTTGAAATTTGACTAATAGGATTAAAATATAATTAAGTTACAATGACAAGCAGTGCTCTAATGTCATCCAATGACATAAGGTATAATTGGTGATGGACAGAACCAACTGAACATAAAACCCTTCTGAAGCATTTTCTTAACAAAACAGAACGGAGCTTGAAAAATTAATAAGCTACACTAATCAAGATGCACCAAGTATCTACCGTACATGACCTACAGAGCAGAATATTCCTCCCCATTTATTAAATGTCCAATTTAAGACCAAGCTATTGATAAAATGTTTGTGTTAAGGACATTACACCAAATCACGTAGCCAATCATATCAAATGAATAGTTCAAGAATGGGGCCAACAATCCTTTAGGTCCATCAACCAATGAATAAACTACTATCCGAAGAATCCATTGAAGGAGTAAAATTAAGAAAAGAAAAATCAACCTGATGTTCGTTGCTCCTTACGCAAGACAAAATAATGTAATCTTTTTCTCTACCCTGGAAGGAGTCAACACTGGCAACCTGCAAGGAACATACATTTTGAAGTAAAACCATCTAAAAGGGAAACTAACACTGAATTTTGATGTCAACCTCAATTTCCTTATAAAGCTGTTGCCTAAGAGCACCATTCCTTGACATGTAATTAACAATATATGCCCTTTGTCCTTCATAGGGCGTTATAACACCAATCTGCATGACTCCAAAAAAAATAGTATCAAGAATAAAGACAAGGACATACTAAAATTTACGAGAATACAGAGAAGCTTAAGCGAGTGTACCTGACTAGGTATGACTCCACTTCTCAAAAATGTAGTAACAATTTTTTCAACATTTGCAGCCTCAGTTCTATTTAGGTAAGATGTTCCACTTGCACTTATCTCCTCTTGCCCCATCTAGAAAAGAAGATGCAATTTCAGCCATAAAACAGAACAATCTAGATCATCCAAAACACAAAATGCTGCAAATAGATAACAAAGACATTAAGAACAAAGATATCAGATACCTGGACATAAAAGAACATAGGACGATTAGGAACCGGCCAAGGAAAATCAATGCCAGATGATTGCCTTTCATTTATTGTCACTCCATTTTGAAGGGTGCCCTCATAGAAGCTATTAGAAGGAAATTCTGAGAGAGAAGGATGCATCCGATATTGGACCTGCAAATTTAAACAAGCTTAGAGGTTGATAAATAATCTTCCAGTAAAACAAGAAGAAACATATGACCGCAAGAAGTGGTCTGATCAAGTGAATAGAAAACCCATTTACTTCAAATAAAAGTGGGGAAAAAATTTAAACAGTCTATCCTTCCACAAGCATACTAGGGAACTCAAATTCGATAAGTATTAGAATATTCTTCAGCATTTCTTAATTAGACAATTTTTCCCTTCATTTACTATCTCTTTGGTGCCATGTTAAGTATCCTACTTCATTCCTGTCATGTATGATACTTTAACAAATACAAGAAAAAGAGGCTGACATAAGGCAGAGATTGATCATTCCAATGGATAAACAAATTATCTATATATTATACTTATTTTCCAACAAAAACACTATGCATTAAAAATAGTTAAAGTGATAAAGATGTTCAGGATAAAATTTAAAAGGAATACAGGCAAAGAAGAATGTTCCAAAGGAATGCATACTCAGAACAATTTCAGGAATGATCATTCAGAAACACTAGGCATTCACCTAAACAGTTATGACAATAATAACATTTCAAATGAAGAGAAAGAGAATTTTGGACAACAAAAACCTATTTCAATGGTAAATAATAACTTTTGTTGCAACAGCTGGTTTTAGCAGTTATAGTGACCATCATGAGTTGACATGGTGGCACAAAAAGGGGAAAAAATCAATAACAACCCTTAATTAACATCATCAAGATGGAAATTATGTTAAGACCGCCATGATGGAGATCATGCATAGTGGCATATGTTTGTGTGTAAAGCAGGTCGGACAAAATTAACCTTACTGCCTTTATAACATGAGAAAGCTATCATATAACCAAGGATAGACGTGCATCTAGTTTGGAATTCGGCATGCCTAATAGAAGACAAAAGTTTCCCCCACGCTGATAAATTACCTATACTCAGAATATCAAAGAAATAATTGATTTTTAGACAAACAAACAGCATGAAGATACAAAAACAATAACATTTCTCATTCTTAAGGTACTGCAAGAATAAAAGCACTAGTCTCATAACAATAAGCTGCTATATAGAGAAAAGGGAGCCTCATAAATAATTTCTTCCCCGCAATTAATATCAGCTTAAAATAAGAAAACAAAACGAGCAGTTAGCTTAGAAAAAGAAACTGCTAAAACATTCCATGTTTGGGTTCAACCTTGCATCTACTACCACCTAATTACAATCTTAAAGTTTTAAGACTAAGCCAGCAGCAAGAATTTCAGGGGAAGTTTGCTCTAGTTGGACAAAATATCAGGGCCAAATCCTGGAACATGAACATTTTGTTTTTAAACTTAAAAGATCAACAGAACTGTGCGACATAGGAATGGAGTCCAGAAAGGATTCGATAAGGAACCTTTTTTAACAGCAGCAAAGCAGGTATCCAATATGAGAAATACATAAAAATTTTACATAATTCTAGTATTGCATAGCAATTTTGAATATATTAAATCCTAAGGTGTTGGCATTTTGTTAATTACATAGTTAATTATATTCAAACATGTTAAAAAGTTGATTGCAACATTATTCAGTCTTATTACGTCATAATTTACCTAAAACAAGTTTCTAACTCTAACCCAACACAGCAGGTGGAGAATACAGCTTAAAATTGTCTAAACACATATCAAATAGTAAAGCTTGGGAACAGCATGCCAGGAAAATAGCAGCTGGCAAGCATAATTTGTATTTTTGAGCATCTCGAATTTCAGAACAAAAATAAGTATACCTCTTGTTTTAAAAAAGTCAAAAAAGCACTTCGCCTTTTGACTTTTCCAACATCATGACTTAAAAATTCAACTAATATGGACAGAGTATATGATTCAACGAGAAAAAATGATATATCATGAAATGACTACAGCATCTTTCAGAAAGGGGGAAAAGTTTCTTTCAAAAGCAGTATTAGTTAAGAATTTTTTGGAAAAAGTAAAAAATAGGGACTCTTTTTCTTATGCCAAAAATCCCCCCGAGGTTTATATTTATTACACTTACACGCAGTAGTTTGTAAAACCTACACTTACACCTAGTTAAATTAACAGCATTAATGAAACTGATTACCTCATGTGAAAAGTCAAAATTGCCCTTAGGTGGGGAAGAGGATGCCACATGTTTTTTTTTGTCCTTGGGTGGTTGTTATGTCACTTAAGGTTACTTCAATCATTTTTTTAATTTTTTCTATTATGGCATGTGGGTCCCATTTAAGGTTAACGGTTTGACTAGCATTCTATTAAGTTATGGTTTAAAGTGTTGGATAAAAATAAACTTCAGGAGGATAAGCGTATATTTTTCAAACTATTGGGTAAGTGTAATATACCACTAATCTCAAGGGGGGTTCTGTAATGTACCGAAAATGTAGATACATATATGGTGGTGGTTTTATCCATGCTTTATAAAAATCATGCCTCCAAAAATCTTCTTCTTCAATGATTTTGTTGTTCACACCTCAATATTGAACACGTGATAGAAAGAGTAGTCATGACTCATAGCACAGAGGTAAACAAAAACTTTCTACCTACATCGAACATTCCCTGGTGGAAGGGGGGGGCTAGTGGGGGTTGCTACGCGGGTGGGGTTAATCCCCCCCCCCCCCCCCTTTTGTCAAAGCAAAAAGAAAAAAAAACAAAGTAAACAAAAGCATGCCTAATCATAGAGACAATGCCCACTTAAACAATGAAATGGCTGTCATTTCCCAAAGTGGAAAAACCTAAAATAAACAACAGAGATTTCACCTGCAGTCTGAATGGTTTAAGACCAAGAAGGACAAGGCGCTCAAAAAGAGACTGGGCTAACCCAGCACGAGCTGCCTTTTTACACATTATTACTGGACCAAGCTGGCAATGATCTCCAACAAGAACAACCTGATTCACGAATTGAGAACAGATCAGAAAACAAGTGTATAAAGATAAATGTATCCTCATACAAATTACTACCATCACCTACCTGTTTGACCCCAAGAACTAAAGGAATAAGACACTCAGGTTCTGTTGCTTGGGTAGACTCATCGATAAGAACCTGAAAATAAAATCATTATCAGGTTAGCATATGATTTTCTATCATTTATGACATGAAACTTAAAATATCTCAGCATAACTATATCTACCTGGCGGAATCGGAAGTTTGCCAGTCGAGGATCTCCAGCACCAACACAGGTGCAACAAATGACATCAGCATTCTGTAATATCTCCCTTTCTGTGGCCCTTTTCAATGCCTTAAACTTTTTTTCATCACTGCTTGATAATTCACCTGAAAATATACATAACAACTTCATTTCCCCACTTCTTGTTTTTACTGAATGGCAATTCTGGAAGATCATAAGCAACAAATGCCCTAGAATAAGCTTCCAAAAAAAATGTGGACTCAAGCGAAAAGCAAGGAAAAAGTTAATTGTAAAAGGTGCTTCAAACTGCATGGTTTTACTATCTTTATAAAGAAACAATTTAAATGGGTCAAAAAGAAAGAAAGAGATGCCACAAAGATTGTTCTATTTGGTCCAACAGGTTCCGCCATAGGCATGGTGCCAGAAATAAGACTCATTCAAGTATCAAGAGTTATGGGAATCCAGTATAAACTGGAGAAAAAGATGAGTGCTTAGTTCAAAAGAAGGGAGATTAGATGAGACGGTCAACCTTGCAAGTCTATTGAACAAAATGACAAGGTAAAAGACAGAAGAGGATTCCATTCCATTACAAGAATAATCAGAAAATACCTTGTTCATCCTTCAGCTGTTGGAGCATATGAAGTTCACTCTTTTCAGATGTATCAAGATGTCGAACCTGCAATATGAGGAAAACATCAGTGACTTGCAAACCCTACTTGAAAGTAATTTAAAAAGAAATACAAACTCATTTGCCTGGTAATGAAGTGTTAGATGCTCCACTGGAGACATAACTGCTTCTCTTGATTTCGCACAAAGCCTAACAACCTGAAATTGACAATGTCAAAGGAAAATAAACATTACCAGAAATAAACCAATTGATATGCCTTTATTGCCAAGACTTTTTCAAAACATTTTACATCCCATTTACATATAATTTGATGAACTAATTTTATATAACATAAGATAGAACTGTAAAATATTGAATTTATGGCTGTAATTGTCACAAGCCAAAGGTTGCAAATTGTACAGGGGAAAAGTTTAGAATTAGACAAAAAAAAAGAAAAAATTTGCCAGATAAAGATTATAAAACAAAAAAAGGAATTCTCAGTTTTTTTCCCAAAAGAAAATAATGGTTGATAAAGCAATCTGTACCAATTTTGAACAAAAGACATGCAAATTTTGTTGGGAATCACAAAAAAAAAAAAAAAACCTTACCCACTAAATCATAATAGTACAAGAAACCAATTTTGAAATTTGAATAAATGTAATGCAAACTTAATATCCAGAGATTCTTTTTTTTGCTTGAAAAAAGGGGAAAGGGGGAGGAAGGGACAAGCCCACCCCCGCGTAGCAACCCCCACTGGGCCCCCACCCCTCCAGGAGAATGTTCGTTGCGGGTAGAAATAACCGTGTGTTGGGCACCCCTGCTGGTTTTACTCATACCCTCCCCACTCGTAGGCCCGACTCGATTATCCCTCTGGGCTCCGGCACGCATACCACGTGTGAGTACATCACACCTGGCACCACCGAGGCTACCAGCAGAACGATACGCCCTTCCAGACCCTGTGTCCGAGCAGGGAGCATCCGATCTCCACAATTTAATCGACGCCCGTGCGTTTCGAACTCGGAACCACTTAGTTCGAAGTAAGGCCACGCTCCCACTAGGCTACCACCTTAGTGGTACCAGAGATACTTTTTTACCAACATCTTCAAGTCCCACAAAAGATAAAAGAGAGAAATGGAATGGAACAAGGAAAATAAAAGGCAGAATTCAAAATAAAAATTGAAATACATTGTTTTATAGCAACATCTTAAGCGTATCATCAGTTTCTAGTTTCTACCATTAATAAGTGTCTTTGTTAATTTTGCAAAAAAACAAAATGAAAATTATCACATCCATGCATTAAGAAAATGACAGCCAAAAAACTAATGTAAGAAGTAGTCATCCATCATAAATTTGCAAGTATGTGTAAGAATCCTAACCTTCAATCCAGTTGAGCTTATCTTGTCAGCCAGTTGATCAACAGCCACATTACTTGGAGCACATACCAGGACCTGAAATTAAATGAAACATCAAATATAATGGGCATGGCACTGCATCTCAATATGTCACGTTAGCATTGCAAGTCATATGAAATCAATTACCTGCCCTTGTCCTTGTTTAGCCATGTGGTATACAATTGCTGCAGATGTGACAGTTTTTCCTGTGCCAGGGGGGCCCTGTATCAAACTGATTGGTTTCTGAAGAACACTTTTCACAGCAAAAACCTGCATAAGGGGAAAATTCAAAATAAACATTATTCACAGGTCTCAAAAATATATTGTAGGAAAATCATTCCAGAGACAAACTATAGACACAATGATGTCATGCATAAATTTGAAATAAACAAAAAGTGTTTCACATATTGATTCATTGATCTTTTCAGTGCTGATATACTCCAAAAGAGACATATAGTCAAAAGCAAACATACTTGGGATGCATTTAGTTCCGGAAGGCCAGGAGCACCAAAGCGGCGAGGTAGTGTGTTACGAACTGTTTGATGTTCAACTTCATGACCTAAAAGGTGATGGTATATATACCTGTACAGAAAAAGAAAATTAACATATATAACCAGTTAGTAAGTTACCAAATAACTCCAAGCTAGTACCACGACCAAACTTCAACTTGCAATAACAACAGGACTGAAAGGTCAAGCTTAAACTAATAGGTTGCAAAGACCATGTAGTAGGCAAAAATCCAACTAGCAGATATCATATTTCCTAAAGGTTGTGTAGGACTACAAATGGGCTAGACCATGGGACCAACTTTTACGCTGTTTGGACCAGGTTTCCAGGTTGGCCCTACTGAAATTGCAAATCCATGGCCCAGGATCAGCCCATTTGCAAACAGACACATGGAGACAGTAATCCTTTAAGTCCAAGGTATGGCCAAACATGTCAGGAATATAGCTCATACTGCATCACAAAATGTCGTAAAATCAGTCATAGTACATTTTGAAGGTACAAGCTTTCTAAAAAAGATTTTCCTGTTCATGGATAAAGATACCGTTTCATTTACATGGAACCAGTAAAGAAAACATGACTTTTAAAAACACATAAGTTATTCATCATAATGATTAAATACCAAACAAGCAACTCACCCACTGACACTGGTTTCATCCACAGCAAAAGTTTTCATTGCAGCTTGCATCCGGTCAAAGCTTGTTCTCTTCCAAACAAAATCTACACTAAAGCCGTGGTTCAAGTCAACAGGAACTCCCTGATGAGAATAAAAGGCAAGCATGTAAACCCAAGCTAGAAAGAAAACTAGAAGCAAAAATGAGGTCTCAGGTATTTAATTCTAAGGTCATACCTGACTAGCACGAAGTTCAAGTGCAACCTCCTCCTGGGCAGTTAGCTTGATCTGATGACATTGTCATCAATAAATGAACAAAGTAAAAATCATGTGACATGAAGTGGCCAGTAAAAATCAAGCAACATGAACATTTATGCAAACTTGAAACACAGATAGAGTGATAGACAGACTTGGTTAACATATTTAACTACTGGTAAATACATTATATATCTATTTAACGAGCATACCACATGTCCCACGGACTGCCATGCTGGATGAGCTGCATCTCCTGAATAACGCAACCGCAACTCATCTCCCGGAACAAGCCTTAGTTCATTATCTTCCTGTAAGATTATATATTGCTCTAAATGACTATTAAAGGAAAAGGATAGACAATTAAGAGGTACATAAAAAACGGTAATATCACAAGAACATAAAATTCTTTACATGCCAGATAAATAGAATAATTTCATAAAACAACCTTGGGAAAGACAAAATAAGCAACACGCTTCTTGTTAAGACCGATATCCCATCGTACTGTCACGTTATCTTTACTCTGTGACTCTTTCATCATCTACAGAATGAATTCATCAGTTAAAAACATGATCAAGTGATTTAAATTCTTAGTTCAGGACTACACAGAGCAACTATAACTGCCTCTGATAATAGCTTATGTAAGAATAGAAAAAGTTTCCAGATACAATATATTTCTATCCAACATTTGAATCCATGCTTCAGATAGCAACACAAAAGTAGCGCACATACCTTATCATAATCAGCTTCAAGCTTGATGAGCGGTGCAAAGACATTTTGATACTGATAAAAGAAAGATTGAACAATTAAAAAAAAATCATCGACCCTCCTGAGGCAAGACAGAGCACTTGACAAATTCTATTTAAGCTTTACACAAGATCTAAAACAGGCATTCAGAAACAAACTACTATCATAAAGAGTTTCAGTTTTAAAATTTCAAAGTTATACATGCTCAAATGGAATCCAGAACCTGATAAGCATCTTCATACTTCAAGGCTACAGGCTGAGGCTCATCATCTACTCCAGGCTTCTCAAGATCTTCTAAAGTAGCCTCAGGGTTTGTCTTCCACAGCTCTTCCACTTTGTTAATTTGCTGAGCACTAATTTGCCGCGCTCTCAGCTGTTCCTGTTCAGAAGGGACCTGAAAACAAAGCCCAGTTAACTACTATGCCATTCATGAATAAAAGATGTAAACGAGGATTAGCAGACCTTGACAAGCCAAGGAAGGAAACATCGATCATCAATAAGTGGACACCATTGGCTGAGATCCCAATTCATGTCTTTCAATGCATTGACACTCAAACATGGCTCTCTGCACAAGAGAACAACAACACTCTCTGTTTTTGCAGAGATAAAGCCAAGAAGAAAAACATTGCGGCAACCACAGTTATAGCATTCAAGGATTGTTTCTCCTAATGGGCTGTCTTTGTGGAGACAAACTTCTTTGTGTTTTGCTCGAACCTGGATAGAAAAATAGAAATTTGTTATGCAAATACCAAAATCAGACTTCAATAGTATAAAAAAGTAAATGATTATGGCATAAATTTGCTTAGATAACAATTTTAAATAATATTATCTGTCTCCAGGTAAAGGAAAAGAGGAATGCAGTTCCCTATATTAAGCCTCTCCCCATTCTCTCTTCATTTGAACTTTTTCCAAGTCGAGAAGAATTTTGTGATGTTACTCACAATTTGCATGAGCTAAAATTGCAAAAACAAATATACGGTCTCAACTCTCCTATTCTCAAACCAAAATACAAGTATATGAATATTACAAAATGACATGATAATTCTCCCGCAGAAGCTCCTAACATTAGTTTTAAACACTTGCTTGAACTTATCTGCTGATAACAGGTTTCCTAAATTTCAGATGATGTTGTACATGCATACTTGGTAATCTAAGACTGCATTCAAGGTTTTCATAGATCCATTTCAGCCAAATTGATTGATTTCATGCCAAGACCAAACTGAAACTAACCCCCAGTTATGGGTTTCGTCAGTTTCAGTGATTTCGGTTGGTTTCAACCGCAAATGACTATTTTGGTCTGGTTTCAGCAGTTTCAGTTTCAGTCTGCTTCATCTGAAAGTGACCAAGACTCGCCATAGAATTTTTTACGAGCTTCCTTTCAATGTTTTCTGTCACATATCATTTTCTTTGTTTATTTAAGTACATCAGCTATGGGTTCTACTCAATTTCAGCAGAAGCCAAGCAGTTCCCATCTGGTTTCAGCCATTCAGCCAAATCTGACCAAAAACTAATTGTGGATGATGTTTCTAGAGATATTTTGCCTTCAAGTGCCATTTTGAACTCATTTCTCATTTCTTTACATATATATGCATAATCAACATTGATTTGGGCCATCTTTAAAACGGGTTTTCACTCTCATAATAGCATCTCTCATGTAATTTCGCAAACAACTCAACTATTGTCAATTTTATTCACAGGGACATCAAAACTACAAACCGATGAACAATGCATGCTAATATATCTGGATAAGGAGAGTTCACTTGCCACCAAGAAAAAGCCATAAACTATGAAAACTTCCCCATCAAAAACTGAGTTGAATACAGATTATACGACAACAGCTCCATGACTGGTTCAAGGAAAATCAGCTGCCAGACAATATCAGTTATCTTGACCCAGGTAAATGTCACAACAAAGGTCGGACAATGGCACTGTGACTACTTTTAAGTCTCAACAGATCATAGAGATATCTATTTATTATGTATTGTTCTGTTCAAAGTCTAACTCACAAATCAACTAAAATCAAAGAAAAACTTTTAAAAATGAAATATAAATTATCCTTTTATCCTTCATTTGGTTTTAGACCCTACCGACTACAAATCCAACCCAATAAACAATTATAAGCAGCACAACTTGGATGTCCAGATACAAGCATTTTAAATAAATTCTAACTTTAAAATTATAATAAGTTGATAAGAAAGAAATCACGAAATGTTAAAAGATACCAGCTAGGTTTTCTAGGAAATCAAGAACTCGTGTGTCTGGAATAACAAGAGAATATCTAATAGACAGCCAAAAAAAAAGAAGACAAGGGAAGGGATCTTCCACCACGCACCAGGTGATTGACGATGTGGGATCCCGACGTATTTCCCCTCGAGTTGCAGAACCATTTCCGGCATGACGGGATGTTGCACCTTACGACACATGCTGGGTTCTGCACCCCACAATACCGGCACGCATGCTCCATGAAATCCCCCTTCCCATACTCGTAATTGTCGTCCTCCCCTGTCTCCTCGAAGCTGAGCCCGCTCATACCCGCCGCGAGGGGGTCGACGGCCGCCACCTGATTACCGGCCCCGCCCCTGCCCTTGGAGGACGAGGCTGACGCCGAGGGGGAAGCCGACGATCCCGCGCCGGCGTCGGGGGCCGGAAGATCGGAGGCGGGGGGGTCCGGCACGGCGTCCGGCGTCGCCGGAGAGGGCCAAGCCGAGGATCGGGTCGGCTGGGAGAGCTCCCGGAACTCGGGGTAGTCGTACTCGTCCCCCTGGGTGTTGAACTCGAGGAAGGTATAGGCGTCGCCGCCCGTGTCGGGCTGCGACGCCGTCTCGTAGAGGTTATTGACGACCGAGTCGGCCGCCATGGCTAGGGTTAGGGTTCCGGCGGGGGACGATCTCTCTCTCCTCCGCGGTGAAGCAAGCGAGGAACTAGGGTTAGGGTTTAGTCGGGCACGGAGAGAGACGAGAGAGAGAGAGATAGAGGGTAGGGGGCGGAGAGACGACGACGACGACGGGAGTTACTCGGGAGTTCGGGCGATTTTAAACATTTTATGTTAAGAGTTTTTTTTACATGCAAACCTTCCTGAGATTTCAAATTTGCATAAATATTTTTTAAAAATTTATATTTATTTCTATATTTTATAAAATATTATTTTTGATAAATACTTCTAATACAACAGGAACTTTTAATAAAAATCATATTTATTTTAATTAAAAATAAAATAAAATTTTGAATTTTTTTTTTTACCGTCTAAAAATATTTTAGTTATTTTAATTTAAAATTATTAATTTTTTAGCGATAGATGGGCGTGGATATATATAAAAAAATAAAAAAATAAAATAAAGATTTTACAAAGCTGTACATATAAATATCAGGAATATTCCCACCAATTTTGATATTTAAAAAAATATTTATATAAAAAAATTTATATTATTACCAGGACGAATGGGGGGGGGGTGCGGCGGCGGCGGCTAACCGCCGTCAAACTGAGGCTTACCCGTGTAAATCTAAGCCGCCTGATTGTGATCTTGTGATGGATGGAGTAGTCTTTGGCCCATCAGATCAATTTGACGATTAGATACAGAGGAAGAAGTTAGATAGGTACGACGCACATGAAACATAACGCTTTGGAGTATGAAACATGACACGGGCGCTTGGGCATCGACGTGTTAGTATTGCTGCGAAATTTAGAGGTTAACCAAATTAACCAACGCCACGTCCAACGAGAGCATTGGATCTACTAAAATTCCAGGACCAACAAAGAGGAGATGACAAAAAGATTGCTTCAAGATTGTTTGATTATTGTGATTGTCAGATCATGTCCGTCAAAAACAAGTCTCCATCTCCATTCACTATGTGTGGGAAGTCTCAACTTGTGGGGTGCAGATATGAGATTCCTATTTCCTAGCCATAAAGTATGACATATGCATTTTATCCAGATTTTACAACCAGATTCTTCATTATCAGCAGGCAAGAAAGTTACAGCACCAAAATGTTTGAGTTTGTTCAAAATTTAGACTATCAAAAAATGAAATGAATAGAAACATAATCATATGCACCAAAATTGCTGACGAAGAGAAGGTTTTATACAAGTCCTCATCTATCAGACGGTCTTGAAAAGGAAAAATATAAACTTCATCTAATGCCAAAATATGTTGTTTTGTTGGATTTATTTATATATAAACTATGATTGTGTATCTTCAAAAAGCATGCCAAAGTTGCTTCTCTTCTGGTTTCTATCCTTCCCCATTTAGAAAAGCATTGGCTACCTATCATTTGGAAAGGTGTTTGCTGGTCTCTAGGCTTTAATAAAAAAAGAAAACGAATAATAAATCTGGATCATGCACTCTCCCTGGGCTGTATCGTATGCGGTACGTATGCACCGGCCTGTAGATCCTCTGCACAGTGCACCACATAGCTTTTTTTTTTTTTTTTTTGCTAGGACGGGCAAGCCATACCTATTAGAAAACAGAATATTTCGGAGTGCCTGGAGCAACTTTCTATCTCCAGCCCATAATGTGCTACCCGCATGATTAGTCATATAGGCGGCTACCCAATCTACAGTCTCATTGGCTTCACAAAATACATGCTTGGTTTGAAAGATTCCTCCATCCCTCGTTATCGCTCAGATGTCTCGAAATAATGGATGGTTGCCGCTGGCATCCCTCGGACTTTCTTGGATCCAACTGATGATCCTGGCCGAGTTATTTTCCAGAATAACTGAGCTGGCTCATAACTTAAGCTAGGCATGTCGAAGGCCCACCACGTAGCCTTTTTCACTCATGGGTGCAGGGTCTAAAGTTGCAGCAAATCCGTGCCATAAATCATTTTATAATTATCTTTTCCTGTCTTGTTTTCTTTTTTTTAGGTTTCCATCATGTATAAATGTTATCGACCCGTAGAAGTATATACGGTTCGTACAGACTCGGGTCAAACACCAGGTGCTTAAAATCATTGGTAAACATGGTAGAGGTGCTGTTGGTGTACTCTTTCATTATCTGCGGTAGGTATTCTTTTTTGAAAACAAAATATGGAGAACCAATAGTGTATTTTTATGATACTTATTAATAATCAATAATCTTCAATATCCAAGATGTTGCCATTTTCGTGTGCGTGCATATACGTGTAGAGTGAGCGTTTGATAACCCGGCAACACTCGGATGGTTCTCTATTTAGATTTGATAAAATCTAAATTGACTATTTAAAGGATCCTACATCAAATGGATGTGATTTACTATTTTTAAATTGCCTATTCAAGAAAAATCATATGATTTACAGGCTTCTAGACTCTAATCCATACATCAAATGGTCAAAAAAATATATATTATTTTATAATATTTAAACTATCCATTTTTGACTATCTGATAAATGGGTTAGAGGTCTTCAGATCATGTGATTTTATATAAGTAGGTAATTTAAAGATGATAAATCACATCTAAGAGCTCAGATCTTGAAAGACGTGCACTTGTAGCTCATCAAAAAACAACTAGTGGTGTTTCGATGGCCCAAGAGTTGTAACCATCTCAGTCTAAGCCCCATGGAGCCCGTTTCATTGACTCCAAATGATGTTCCATTTTAACAACCCATGTTTGAAACCTAATCTAGGAGTAAGACAAGGGATTACATTGCAAGCTGGTAAAAACAAATAGAAGCATGGGCTGGGCCAAAAACAATTTTATTTAGGGCTTGTTTGGATTTTCCTCCAAGAGGTATTCCTGCAGGAATATCCCAGGAAGTTCAAGGGATCGGCAATTATTGAAAGGTTGTTGTTTTCTTGGGCGGGATTCGTGCGTAAGAATGATGGATCTTCTTTTAGAGCATTTGTGCATCCATTTGTATATATCTCAAAGTCATTGTTGGGGGAAAATGAGTCGCTCCGGAATATATGACCGCGTGGCCAGCACGTGCCTGAAGGCGCCCGTCCAGGCGCCCGACCTGTCTACTGCGGTCGTATCTACCTACAGTACGACCAGTAACCATGCTCTGCTGCCTCCTGCGATCTACGGATCTCAAGCCCTCCACGGCAAATCTGCTTGGTAGTGTTTGATCAGCCATGATAACTCCTTGGCTCCGACCTGATCTCCTACAGCAAGGCATTAATTCGCACGATCGTGCATTAATTCACACGATATGCTCAATCATACGGTAACTTCGCCCCGTCATATCATAGGTAATCCAGTACCCCACTATAAAAGGGGAACCCTCCTATCTTAGGGGGAGTTGGACTCAAAAAAGCTGAGGAACACATATCTCCTTCCTTCTTCTCCATTAAGTCCTTCTCTGACTTAAGCATCGGAGGGCCGGCGCCGGAAACCCCGGCCACCGGCTTGTTGCAGGTCTTCCGGAGGACGCCGCTCGCTGACAGACCGCC